>NC_073258.2:41250227-41553257 GCF_029289425.2 Pan paniscus | reverse complement strand
AAGAAAAAAGAGAACCCAAATTACTAGAGTCAAAAATGAAAGATATTACTATCAACTTTACAGATATAAAAAGTGATTAAAAGATTAATATGAACAGTTCTATGACAATAAATTAGATAACAGGGATGACATTGAAGAATTCATCTACCAACTACCAAATCTGATGCAAGAAGAAATAAACAACCTAATTGGACTTGTAACAAGTAAAGGAACTGAACTAGTAAAAAATTGCCCCAAAAGTAAAGCTCAGGTCCAGATGGTTTCACAGCTGAATTCTATCAAACATTTAAAAAATAATTACTATCAATTTTCTCAGACAATTCAGAAAAATGGAAGAGGGAATACTTTCCAAATAATCTTATGAGTCCAGAATTACCCTGACAGAAAACCAAATAAAGAGATAAGAACTAAAAATTAATACCTGTTATGAATTTGGACATAAATCCTAAACAAAGTATTAGCAGACTGAATCAAGCAACATGTTAAAATCTCATACACCAGGGCCAAGTGGAATTTATCTTATGAGTGCAAGGTTTGTTATCCAAAAATTGTTAGTGTAAGAAAAATTTAAAAGAAAATAAAAATGTGTGATCATCTCAAAAGATTTGAAAAAACACCAGCACCATTTCACAATAACACACTAAAAAGCTATATATTTAAAGGAACTTTCTCAATTTGATAAAAAGTCTGCTATGAAAAACACACCAATAACATCATATTTAATAATGTAAGACTGGATTTTTCCCCCTAAGATCAGGAAGAAGATAAAAATATGTACTTTTGCCACTTCTGTTCCATATTGTATTAAAGGCCTTATGGATGCCAATAGGTAAGAAAAAGAAAAGTCACCCAGACTGAAAAGGTGAAGTAATTATATATCTATTCATAGATGACTTGATCATGCATATATAAAATCCTAAGGAATCCAGAAAAATATGATGAGAACTGATAAACAAGTAATGTTTCAGGATACAAGATAAATATACAAAAAGAAAAAATATTTTTACACATTTGTAATGAAAAATCCAAAAATAAAAGACAATAATGTTTTTAGTAGAGTCAAGCAGGAGACAATTATTTAACACACATCATAAATGAGAAACTTGTACTTTGACAACTATGAAACATTGCTGAAATGAATATCTAAAGAAGTAGAAAAACATTCTATTTTAACAGATTTGAACAGAATATTGTTAAAATGGTAGTAATTTTAAAGTCGATCTGCAGATTCAGCCTATCCTTATCGGTATCCTAAATGACTTCTTTGCAGAAATAGACAAACTGATTCTAAATTTATATGGAATTTACAAGGGACCCAGAATAGTCAAAGCAATCCTGAAAAACAAAAACAAATTTGTGAGGACTCATCTTTCCTGATTTTCAAACTTACTGCAAGAATATGGTAATCAAGGAAGTATGGATTTTGCATGATAATAGACTATAAGTTAATGAGATAGAATTGAGAGTCCAGAAAAAGGCCCATGTGTCTATGGTCAACTGATTTTCAACAAGGGTGACAAGATGATTCCACAGGGAAAGAATAATCTATCTATTCAACAAGTGGTACTGGGACAACTAAACAGTCATATACAAAAGAATGAAATTGTATACTTATCTCACTCCATAAATAAAATATGTCCAAAATGAATCACCAATCTATATGTAAAAAATAAAACTATTAGAAACATTGGGGTAAATCTGCATGGCCTCAGATTTGGCAGTGGATACTTAGATAGGATACCAAGAGCATGAGCAACAAAAGAGAAAACAAGTTGAATTGTATCTCATGAAAATTAAATCCTTCTATGATCCAAAAAACACTGTCACAAAAGTGAAAAAAGAATCCAAATAATGAGAAAAATATTGGCACATAGTGTATCTGATAAGGGATTCATATGTAGAATATGTAAAAAGAGTGACAACTCAACAATAAAAGACAACTAACTCCATTAAAAACGGACAAAACAATCTGAATACATATGTTCCAAAGAAGATATACACATTACCAATTAGCACATGAAAAACTGCTGAACATCATTAGTCTTCAGATAAATGTAAATAAAAACCACAATTAGGTACCACTTTATATTCATTAGGTTATCTATAATTTTAAACACTCAAATAATGACAAGTATTGATTAATATCGGAAAATGAAAACTTTTCTACACCGCAGGTAAAAATGCAAATGGCACAGTCACTTTGAAAATCGTCTAGTAGTTCCTAAAATAATAATTTAACACAGTTCCAATTTGACTCAGCAATTTCAATCTTAGATACATATCTTCCTAAAATGAAAACATATTCACCTATAAACTTGTACATAAATTTTTATAGCAACATCATTCATAATAGCTGAGAAGGTAGCAACAACCATCTACTGATGAATTGATAAATACAATATAGTACCTCCAATGTAATATTATTCTGTCATAAAAAGAAATAAAATACTGATACACTCTCCAACATGAATGTTTCTTAAAATACATTTTACTGGGAGGCGCTGAAATTGACTTTTGAAGTCTGTACTTATCGACGAATATATTAAAACCACTGAATTATAGAATTTAAATAGAAAGTTATATCATACAAATTATATTTAGGTAAAGCTACTATTAAAGCAATGTGTATATATATATAGACAGATAGATAGATAGACTATATGTCTGCACATCACCTTTGTAGTTTTTAACTAGTTTAAAAATTCTAAAACAATTTTTCCAAATACCTTATTTATTAAGTGTTCAGTCCTTTTCATCCTCTTGCTCTGTATTTAACTTTTATTCAAGTAACATGGAAATATGATTTTAAATTACACTTTTTGTAAGTAAAACAGTATCAGAAAATAAATGGACATGTATCACCTAATCACAAACTTTTGATTCTCAGTACTAACTTACGTTAAGGCCTCTCTATTACAATGACCCATTTTACAGACAGGAAAAGTTAGGTTCAGACACTTTAAGAAACTGGCTTCTATCTTTGGATGAAATAAGTACTTGAAATCACTTTAGCAGCTTTACACACTGGCTATTTGTTCTTGCATGATTGTAGTTATTAGTTTCTTCTGAAAGTAGAATTTTAATGTTAACTGTGAATAGTTGTGTAGAAAATAAGTTCATTTAAAGCTGCTTTAATCCCTAGGAGTATATATGCGTACTGTAAAATTCTCTTCTATAAGCTAAGTTATGAACCCCCAAATTCATATGCTGAGGCCCTAACCCCCATACCTCAGAATATGACTGCCTTTGGCAATAGGGTCAAATGAGGTAATTGAGTCAAAATGAGGCTATTATGTATGACCTACTGCAGCCTGAGTGATGTATTTAGAAGAGACACATAAGGACACAATGAGAAACTGGCCATCCACAAGCCAAGGGAAGAGGCCACAGGAGAAATCAATTCTACGGACACCTTGATGATCTTGCAATTCTAGTCTTCAGAACCATGAGAAAATAAATTTACGTTATTTAGCCAGCTAGTCTGTGGTATTTTCTTATGGCAAACATAGCAAACTAATACAGTCTCCGAATCGAATTTGCTTCTAATTGTTGCAGTTATTTGAATTAATATATTCAAAAGACAGCCACAGGATTTCACTTGTTTTGTATTTCTTGATATCCTTTTTAAGCACAGCTTTCAAATAGCACCTGGGTGGGTTTTCTTGACAAATTTAATCCTGGTGAATTCTTCATAGCAGATATCAAGAGAGAATATTATTCTTTTCTCTACTTTCCTCTTTTGTAAGGTTTACAGTTTTATCAAGAGGTTTAATAATTATTGTTACACATAGATCTGGACACAACTGTCTCTGGCCATGGGAATAATAGATTTGGCAATAACTTCTTTTTCTTTTTTCAAGGTAGGATGCCTCAAATCCAGATTATTTATTTCAAATAACACATGAACTGAGGCACAAATGTTTTTGACCCTCTCTCCTGGCCCCTAGAGAGCTAACTTGTATTAAATAAGCCTTCATTAGACAAGCCAGAGGCTCACCTAGGATTAGTGCCACGCCTAAAACAGCCAGAAATTTCTCATACTGGCCCAATTCACCTCATCCCAACGTTTATAAATGCAGATGGCCTTAATAAATCTGTGGTAGAAGAAAGCAGTTTTTGTAAAATAACCAGATATTTTTGTTTTTAATCATCTATCATGATTGGCAAATTTGGCTTTGAGTAGTGTATTACACAAAGTGAATACGGCTGCTACTCAGAACCGATTTTTATCTGTATCTTTCCAGTGGAGTGCAGTTCTTTTTAAAAAGAAGGTTGCCTTTCGCTTTTTGTGTGTGTTGATTGCTGTCTGCCCCTGTTCCATTTTTTCGAAGTAAGTGTACGGCTGGCCAAAGATTTAAAGGAAAACACCCTCATCTTTCTTCTTTTGCTGCCCGCATTCTGTTTGCTGTAGCGGGCTTTCTGATAAAAGGAAAGAATGATGGGAAACAGATGCGGTGCCATCATGTGCCTACCCTGATTAAATGGCTGCTTTTTACTCCTTTGAAAATATTATTTCATGCATTACTTCTCGGTAGTACAATTGAATCCTTTTCTCATTTTCCTAGACAGTTAATGTCGACTGGACCTAAAACCTGAAAAGGTAATATTTACAAATTTGAACACATGTATCTGCCTCTCTGAATACCTCCATTTAAATGTCTCTTAATGTCTTATCAGCTCTTGAAAATAATTAGCAAATTGAGTAGATGCATGACATCATAATTTCTGATCTCACCTCAAAGAACAACAAAAGTCTACTATGAATTCAATAGTGAATTTTAATGACTTTTGCACTGCATTCATTACATCCATATACATTTCAAAAACATATCTGTGGCTAGGCGTGGTGGCTCACTCCTGTAATCCTACCACTTTGGGAGGCCGAGGTGGGCAGATCACAAGGTCAGGAGTTTGAGACCAGCCTGGCCACTATGGTGAAACCCCCTCTCTACTAAAAAAATAAATAATAATAATAATACAAAAAATAGCCGGGCATAGTGGCGAGCACCTGTAGTTGAATCTGGGAGGCAGAGGTTGCAGTGAGCCGAGATCACACCACTGCATTCCAGCCTGGGCAACAGAGCGTGACTCAGTCTCAAAAAAAAAAAAAAAAAAAAAAATCTGTAACACAATTTCTGACCTAGAGAAGTTTACTGCACACACGAATTCACTGTTATCGAAGCTATTCTGTCATTTTTATCTCCACTGTTTGGAAACCGCTGCTCTGGGCCATTTGATAATGGGCATAGCTAATATAAATACAATGCTATTAAAAAAATATATTCTTCCATCTTTTTAGATGTATGTGTCTATATTGTCTGTGCCATGCTGGGTTTTTGAAGACTTCTATTTGCTTGGGGTACAAATAATTTGTGGGGTTTGGACTGACGCATTTTATTGGTCCTGTGGTCCTTGTAGAGGTAGTGTGTGAGGACAGAGCAGAGCTATGTTTCTTGCAGTCAAATCTAGGTTGATCTACATGTTTGGGCTGGTTCTCCATGACCCTGAGTCATGGAGTAAGGTAGCAAAATTTAAATAATACAAATAGAGGATACCAGATTAAATTTGAATTTTATGATAAACAACAAATAAACCAATTTTTAGTATATGTATTTTTATACAATATTTGGGATACACTTACACCTGGCTTGACTTTTCAAGACTTGGCAACATGGGTTGCTGAGAACTTGGAGGCATAAGGCACAGTTCAATGATAAAGGGGAAGTGCAAATACCAAGTAGGCTGTTATCAATATACCACGTTCAAAGGCAAGGGATAGGCTCAAAGTGAAGGTTGAAGGGCGATTAATTTAAAGTTAGTATAGATATAGATAAGGATGTGAACTGGAAGGAAATAAATTCTATGTAGATTTAATAGGCTTCCTTATTTTTACTTTTATTTTTTGATGTGGTAGACGTTGAATTCCTGGGTGAATCAAACTGTTTAAATGGTCAGATGTAGTTCGACTATTAGGATGGCATTTTGTACTATAATAATCTTAGTACAAAGACAGATTTAAAAATTTCTCATTTTCTGACAAAATTCCAGCAAAAATTAGAATAATACTGAACATTTTGGCCACATGATCTTTGTTTATAAGCCTCCTAATTTGTTTAATATATTGATCTACAGTTTCTAAGAGTTGCAATTGAAGTTCAGAAAATACTTTGCCAAGGGGCACCCTGGTAGATAGTAGGGAGGCTGGACCAAGATAAAGAAATACTGACATCTCTGCTTAGTTTTCTAAGTATGGCTTTGGCAGATGTCACATAGAAACCATTTCTTAGTCGAAGAGAAATTTGAGATGACACAAGCAGAGGAGTAACGTGAGTCCAGACTTCAAAGACATTGGTTCCAGAACTTTGTTCAGCTGCCACATATTTTCCAAGATTAAAATGGATGGGAATTCACTGAGAAATGTTTATTAAGAGGTAGTATCAAGGGCAAAATGTTGCAAAATAAAAAGTGATGGTGAGACATACAAATATCATTATATCCTCAATACTGTTAGTGAACTAATGGAATGAATTCTTATGAAACGTACTGTATGTTTATTTTCTGTGTTAAGAAGACTAAGTTGCAAGAACAGATTCAAGACAACTTAAGAAACAGGGGTGGGATAAATAGATTAGAACTGAAATGTGAAAGCCCTGGAGATTTGCAAAAGCAGATAGCTCTTGTGGACTGTGTCCTTGCTCATCAAAATTTGGTCTTTGGTGAAACCACACTGACATCACTTGGAATTGTAATATAAATGCAGACTCTCAGACCCCACCCTCATCCTACTAAATCAGAATCTTCATTTTAAATGCTCCACAGGTGATATTATGATATTGTTAGAAAAGCTTTAGACTAGATGTTCACTTTCATAGCATCTGTTTTTGTTTCTTTTCCTTTACTCCTTAATTAATCAGGAATACATTTTTCAGATTCTAGATAAATATGATTAGCTAGTTAAAATAACTTTATTGTGTAAAGTGTTTTTTAGCAAATTTTTTCATGAGTCATTTTTTTAGGTTTGCACAAATAATCCTTGAGCCAGAGTACATTGGTGTTGCAAAAACCAGTCACCTAAAATAAATTAAAAATAAATAAATAAATAAAAGGATTTGTGAGTTTTCTTAATAGACAACTGTTAACATGGTGTTACCTAGAAATGAAGTTGAATGTAGTAGGTGCCATAATTAGTTATCTAATCTATTATAATGAAATTTGTTATTTTCTTTCCAGAAAAGTCTCCCAATTCTTTGCTCACGTAGTTGTTCTGAATGCTGCTGCTAAGAATCCTGACATCTTTTCCACAAGATTTATAAAATTTCTTGAGCCAATACATTTTAATCAACCCATCTATGTCATGTATCTGTAATTATTTTATAGCTGAATTGTATTACTTTTATGAATACCACAACTATTTATTCATTTTTCTCTTGAGGGACATTTGATTTTGTTTGTTTTTCCTCATTTTTGGAAGTTTGTAAAAATCAAGACACTGAACATTTTTGCCCAAGAATTTGTGCATGTGCAAGCATCTGCATTTATTTTCCTTGGGTAAATACCTAGGAATGAAATTACCAGATTCTTTTCTAAGTGTATATTTAACTTATAACTGTTATTAGTTATCTATTGCTGTGTAACTAATTACACTAATAATTAGTGGTTTAAAAACATCAAACATTTGACCGGGCGCGGTGGCTCATGCCTATAATCCCAGTACGTCGGGAGGCAGAGGTGGCAGTGGTCAAGAGATTGAGACCATCCTGGCTAACACAGTGAAACCCCATCTCTACTAAAAACACACAAAAAATTAGCTGGACGTGGTGGCACGCACCTGTGTCCCAGCTACTCAGGAGGCCGAGGCAGGACAATCGCTTGAACCCCAGAGACGGAGGTTTCAGTGAGGCGAGATAGCACCACTGCACTCCAACTTGGGTGATAGAGTGAGACTCTGTCTCAAAAAAAAAAAAAAAATGTGGGCAGTGAATTTAGGCATGAATTAGCTATATGCCTCTGACCTAAGCTTTCACACAAAGCTGATATCAAGGGGTTGGCTAGAACTGTCCTCATCTCAAGGCCCAAAAGGGGCAGTATCTGCTCATACCTAGGTCTTCGCTGGCTCTTGGTTGGAGACATCAGTTTCTTGACACATGGGTCTCTCCACAGGGAGCTTGGTTCCCTCAGAGTGAGGATTCCAAGAGAAAGGCAGAGATGGAACATCTTTTTGTAACTTAATTTTAGAAATGTCATCCCATTACTTTTCCTCTATCTTATTAATTAGAAGTAAGTCCCTAGGTCCAGCCCACACTCAAGGTGAAAGGATCACACAAGGGCATGAATTCAAAGATGTGGATGGAGATCACTGAGGATTATCTTAGAGGCTGCCACCCACCAGAAGGCACTGCCCAACAGCTTTCCAAAATGTTTTAGTTATTTTATACTCTTAAAAAATGTATGAGGGTTCTACTTGCTCCACGTATTTACCAATGCATATCTTTGCTTATATTTGTCAATTTTTAAAAAATTTCAGCCATTCCAGTAGTTGTAAATGTCATCTTTTTACAGTTATTTTTATTTCTCTAATGAATAATGATTTTATGCACTTTTTTGTGCTTAATGGCAGTTTATATCTCTTGTTTTGTGAAGTACTTGTTTAAAGTTGTTCCCACTTAAAAAACGAGGTTAATAATTTTTAAGATAGATTTCTAAGAGTATTTAAATATTCTAGATCCAATCCTTTGTCAGGAATATATATAATAATTTGGCCGAGCACCGAGTAGCTGGGACTACAGGCGGCCGCCACCACGCCCGCTAATTTTTTTGTATTTTTAGTAGAGACGGGGTTTCATTGTGTTAGCCAGGATGGTCTCGATCTCTTGACCTCGTGATCCAGCACTTTGGGAGGCTGAGACGGGCGGATCACGAGGTCGGGAGATCGAGATCGAGCTACTCGGAAGGCAGGAGAATGGCGTGAACCCGGGAGGCAGAGCTTGTAGTGAGCGGAGATCGCGCCACTGCACTCCAGTCTGGGCCACAGGGAGAGACTCCGTCTCAGAAAAAAAAAAAAGAAAAAAAGAAAAAAAGAAAAAGGAATATATATAATAATTTATCTCAGGCTTGCCTCTTCATATTTTTAATGGTTCCCTTGAAAAAAAGTTTTATATTCATAAAGTATATTTTTAATTTTTTTCTTTTATCATTAGCTTAGTGATTTTTTGTATCCTAAGAATTATTTGCCTAACCCAAGGTCACAAGATCCTATTTATTTTCTTCTAGAAGTTTTATAGTTTTAGCTTTGTAATTACGTCCCATCTAATTCAAATACATATTTATGTATTATATAATAAAAACTTATTTCATAAATGTTTATCAAATTAATTCAATATCATTTCTTGAAAAGATTTATTTTCTTTTTGTACCTTTATCAAACTCAATTTTCTTTAAATATGTGGCTTTATTTCTGGACTCTTTATTCTAATGATCTATATATTTATCCTCACACAATTATTACACTGTCATATTTACAATAGTTAAAAATCAGGTAGCATAAATTCTCAATGTTTGTCTTTAAGAATTTTATTAACTATTTTAAGTTATTTGATTTTTCAATGTGCAGAGTTTAGAATTACCTTGCACATTTCTACCAATAAAACTTATTAATTAGTACTGCATTGAATTTATTCATCAATTTGGTGGTGATTAATATCTAAAAGGTGCTAATTTTTTTAGTCCATATACGTGGTATCTCTACTTAAGTTCTCTTTAATTTCTATGAGCAATGTTTTGTAGTTCTGTGTGCCAATCTTGCATTGTTTTTTGTTAAAATTATTCCTAGGCTTTTATGAGTATATATGCTAATTTACATGTCATTCTTAGAAATTTTATTTTCTAATAGTTCATGAGAAAATAGACACAAAATAGATCTTTTTATATTGACTATATTCTGATATCTTGCTAAATATCTTTATTCTAGTAATTCCTATGGAAATTATTTTTGCTTTTTTCTTTCCAAACTTTATACCTATTTTGCATTACTGAAAATTGTTTTATTGTTCCATTACTGTCATTGGAATCCAGAGAAAATCATATTTTAAATCCTCTTGCTATGAAGAACCTTTTAAGGAGCTACCATAAGGCTGACTTTAATTGTTACCTTTGTTCTCTTCACATACCCTGTAGTGGAGTGCTAATTACCCACACGCCTATAGCAAATCTAACTCTCAGACTTAAATTTCTTCTCTCTACCGCTCAAGGTGTTAAGAACTGACAAATTTCTGACCTCCTGTGGCCATCATAATTTCCTGATGCTAATTTCAGCTTTTTTTCTGAAATTAGCACATATCAGCTTTGTAAAGCACTGAAAGTGTAAGCTTCCAAAAGACTCTGAAGTGCCAACTTCACCCTGCTATTCACATGCTAACAATTATTATTTTTTTTAACCGAGGAAAGAAATCCTAAGGTATCCTTTGGTATATCACGTGACCCGATGAACTTGACATTTTAAAATTACTCATTTTGGACTAATGAATCCATCTGCTTATTCAGAAAGATTAAAAACAAAAACAAAAACAAAAAACCACATGGCTCTTTTAAGTCTGCCCCCTTTGTCATCTATACACAGATAACAGGGATGAGAGCAATTGTGTACCTGCGTTATTCATTCAGTCATTATTAAATATTAACTGATAATCATCATTTATCCATGAGTCAGGCTGTATATGTGATAGATATAATAAGTAATACATCAAAGCTGCAGGCTTCTTAAAGTATGAATTATTTATCTATTTTTACCTAACCATATATCCACTAAGTTAGCCACTTAAATGGCATCCATTTATTATCTCAGTTTGTGGGGGTCAGGAATCTGGACATGGCTTTGCTTGGATTTCTGCTTTGGGGTCTTAACTGAAAATTGAAGCCAAGGTTGTGATTATGATCTTTCCTCAGTCTACCATGGTGATGGATCCACTTTCAAGCTGATGTGGATGTTGGCAGAATTCAGTTGCTATGAAGCTACAGACTTGAGGGCTTCAGTTTCTTGGCTATTGACAGGACTCACCCACAGTTCCTGAACAGTCTCTACATATAGAAACTCGAAATATAGCAGCTTATTTTATCAAACACAGCAAGGACAGAGACTTCTGGGAAGAAAGTGTTTAGTTTACTAGTGATATTCTACTGTGATGCAGCTGGCGTTCCATATATTTCATGAATAGATTAATTGCGGCAAAGTAGACCATTTACATGGCATGGCCCTGGTCTGTTCCTGCATACTGTCTAGTTCTGAGAATAATTAGGAAAAAGTAAGGGGATAATTATCACTGAGTCATAATAAGAATTTCTCTGACTGGAGTATTCATGTATCAAATATCAAAGAATGGACTTATTCTATTTGTCCTCTTTTATGAAGGGGTTTACTAACATTCTCTACAATGTTTAAATGATGATGCACCTGTTCAAAGCAGGCTAATTCTGACTCTATTTTAAGGAATTTATTCTTATTTCTTAACTTCATCTACATGCGAGCAATTTTAGATTTTGATGATTAAAACAAATTATCTAGAAGATTTATAACCTTGCAATTTTCATTTAAGTCTATAATCCTTTTGATTTTTGTATAAGGTGTAAAGTCCAGGCCAAGGTTCATTTTTTCTGATAGATATCCCACTGCTCTAACACCATTTATGGAAAGCCTCTTCTTCCTCCACTGAAATGCTTTTGCTCCTTTGTCAAAAACTAATTTGGTATATTTGTGTGGATTTATTTCTGGGTTCCTATTCTATTATCTCGGTTTGTGTAACTATCCTCCCACCAGTACTATACTATCTTGATTACTGCACCTATGTAGGACATCTTAACATTGAGAAGAATGATTCCTAATATTTTGTTTTTTTAAAAAAATTTTTTTGGGTAATTTTGGAACATTCTCTTTCCATATAAATTTTGGAAGAAGCTTATATATGCCTGTAAAATACTTGCTGAGATTTGACAAGAATTGCGTTAAACTGACTGGGTACGGTGGTTCACGCCTGTAATCCCAGCACTTTGGGAGGCCGAGGCGGGTGGATCACGAGGTCAGGAGATCGGGACCATCCTGGCTGACACAGTGAAACCCCGTCTCTACTAAAAATACAAAAAAAATTAGCCGGGCACAGTGGCACGTGCCTGTAGTCCCAGCTACTCGGGAGGCTGAGGTAGGAGAATCGTTTGAACCCAGGAGGCAGAGGTTGCAGTGAGCCGAGACTGTGCCAAATCTATACCATAGTATATTCCTCCAGATGTTTAGGCCTTCTTTGAATTCTTTAGTGAACATTTTATAATTTTCATCATATAGATTTTATATATGCTTTGTTAGATATATATATTTAATTCTCTTTGGAACTATTGTAAGTGGTATTGTTTTTATTTGGTTCTACTTGTTCATTGTCGGTATGTAGAAATGCAATTGAATTTTTTTGTGTTGATCTCATATCCTGAAACTTTTAGGAATTCACTAGTGTATTATAGAAGTGTTGTTTGCTTATTTTTTCTTTACATTTCCTGAGATTTTCTACATAGACAACCATGTCATTTGCAAATAGAGACAATTTTATTTTTAATTTTTACGCATTTCATTTCTTTTTCTTGACTTACTACCTGGCTAGAATTTCTAGTACTAGGTTGAATACAAGAGGTGAGAACAGAAGACTTGCTTTATCCCTAATCTTAGAGGGATAAATTTACTCTTTCACCATCAATTATGATGTCAGCTGTATTTCACAGATGATTTTATGAGGTTGAGGAATATAGGAGAAAATCCTCAGGACTTTGAACTAGACAAAGAGTTTTTAGTGTTGATATCAGAAGCATAAACCATACAAGTAAAAATTGATAAATTCCATCTTACCAGAAGTAAAAAAGTTTTGTCTTTTAAAAACCCAATTAAACGGACAAAATGATAAGCTACAGACTTGGAGAAAATATTTACAGTGCACATATTTAACAAGGCCTTGTACCTATTATACATAAAGAATTCTCAAAACTAAACAGTTAAAAAAGGATGATCCATTTCGAATATGGACAAAAAATATGCACAGACATTTCAACAAAGAGGATATACAAGTAGCAAGTACACACAGGAAGAGATATTTAGCATCATTTCCCATTAGAGAACTACAAAGTAAAAAACTGATTTCACTTATACACCTATACAATAGGTAAAATTTTAAAAATTATGATAACACCAAAGGCTGGCAAGAATGCACAAATATTAGGTCACTCATAATTGCTGATAAGAATGTAAAATATGTAGCCACTCTGGAAATAATTGGAAGTTACTTTTTAAATGTAGTCTGACAATACAACAGAGAAACTGCACTCTTGGGCATATACTTTAGAAAAATGAAGACATTTTCATGCAGTACTTTATAAATTAATGTATTCTGCAGCTCTATTCATAATGGCCCCAAAGTGGAAACTCTCAAATGTCCTACAATGGATGAATGGTTAAACAAACTTTAGTACATCCATGCCATATATTACTTGGCAATATAAAGGACAAAGCTATTGATACACACAACTTAGGTTAATCTAAAAAAAATGCTGAATAAAGAAAGCCAATTTCAAAATGATATGTATTATTCCATTTTTTGTAATACAAAATAACATCATTATAATGATGTAGAAGATATTACTGGTTGATAGAGTTTGGGAATAGGTGTTGGAGATGGGTGTGGATTAAAGGAAAGTATCTTGACTGGCCGTAGTTATGAAGACCTACTTCTGTGGTAAAATTTCATAGAGCTACACATATACCTGCACAAACACAAATGAATGCATGTGTAATTATGCATAATTGGTGAATTGTGAGTGAACTTTGTAGATTATAGCAATGTCACCTTTCCGTGTTTGATATTGTACCATAGCTGTGTAGGATGTTAACATTTTGGGAAGCTAGGAGAAAGGTACACAGGACTTCCCTATACATTTCTTTGCAACTTCCTGTGAATTTATAATTATTGGCCAGGCGCAGTGGCTCATGGCTGTAATCACAGCACTTTGGGAGGCCGAAGCAGGTAGATCACCTGAAGTCAGGCGTTCGAGACCAGCCTGATCAACATAGTGAAACTTTGTATCTACTAAAAGTACAAAAAATTAGCTGGGTGTGGTGGCGGGCGCCTGTAATCCCAGCTACTCCAGAGGCTAAGGCAGGATAATCGCTTGAACCCAGGAGGCAGAGGTTGCAGTGAGCCGAGATCGCGCCATTGCACTCCGGCCTGGGCAACAAGAGCAAAGCTCCATTTCAAACAAACAAACAAACAAACAAAAAAACAAGCAAAAAACAAAAACAAACAAAAATACATACTTTTTACCCCGATAAGAAACAAATTCCAAACCATTTAAAGCAATTTAAAAAACCCTAAAATGTAGAGCTTATAAGTTGTTTTTGGTTTTTGTTTTTGTTTTTGTGTTTTTGAGACAGTCTCCCTCTGTTGCCCAGGCTGGAGTGCAGTGGCATGATCTAGGCTCAGTGCAAGCTTTGCCTCCCGGGTTCACGCCATTCTCCTGCCTCAGCCTCCCAAGAAGCTGGGACTACAGGCACTGGCCAACACACCCAGCTAATTTTTTTTTTTTTTTGTACTTTTAGTAGAGACGGGGTTTCACCGTGTTAGCCAGGATGGTCTCGATCTCCTGCCCTGATGATCCGCCCGCCTTGGCCTCCCAAAGTGCTGGGATTACAGGCATGAGCCACTGCGCCCGGCCAGAGCTTACAAGTTTTTAAAAGATAATTTAAAGTGTGAATATGAATTCCGGATAATTTATCTCTGCGCCTTGTGAGAATGTTTGCTCTCCTACCTAGTAGAGGCTAAAATGTGACCTTCAATCCCCTGACCATATCTTTAAAAATGCAAGTATACTCTTGCTTCAAATCACATTAATTCAATACCCTTAGAAATTTGAAAGAGTATCACAGAAACACTAGTTGGTTCGTATCAGGCAAACCTGTGATCATGGAGCTCTAGGCCATGGGTGTTAGATATAGCATCCCAAAACAGGGACAGAAGAACCCTCAAAAAGAGAATGAATACAGTGAAATAAGGGATTGCAGAAGACCTGAGATAGTGAAAATAATTTTGACCTTTGCTTCTTTAATTAAAGTTTTTTGTTTTTCTTCTTTTTTTTTTTTTTTTTTTTTTTTTTTTTGAGACAGAGTCTTGCGCTGTCGCCCAAGCTAGAGTGCAGTGGCGTGATCTCAGCTCACTGCAGCCTCCGCCTCCTGGGTTCAAGTAATTCTCCTACCTCAGACTCCTGAGTAGCTGGGATTGAGGGCTGTACAGGCATGCACCATCACGCCCATCTAATTTTTGTATTATTAGTAGAGACAGGGTTTCACCATATTGGCAAGGCTGGTCTTGTACTCTTGACCTCCTGATCCACAATGCCCCCCCTACCGCCAGGCCTCCCAAAGTGCTGGCCTTGTTTTTCATAAGTTTTAGATGTATTTCCTGCCATTGGATTCTGTGTAATAATTTGTATATCCCCTACCTTTTCAACATAATGTCAGCAGTTTTTATCTTAACTATTTCTTATTAAGACATGATAGATTTCAATTTTGAAACTAAGTATGCTTATAATCTGGTTTCAACTGGAAGTTTCTTTGTTTTTCTTTAATTCAGCCTGGCTATTCTTTCCCTGACCTTCCCTCTCTTTAATTACATTCCTCAAGTAAAAGGCAAAAAACAAAGAATATAAGTGCTAGAAAAATCTATCAGTGATTCAAATTTCTTACAGGTATAGAGATTAGACTTTTTGTTTTAATAGAATTTTCAGATTGTCTACAAATTCTTTCTGCCTGATAACATTCCAACAATTACTAAAGGTGTTTAATTGGCTGCCACACTTTGCTGTGGGATTGGTAGATGCTCTTAAAGAAAAATGTTTTGAGTCTTCCACTATTTGCCATAGAAAGGTTTTAAAGAATTTTTGTGCATAGATGCAGAGTTTATCATAGTTACATATCCTGAATCTTGTAAAATTATTTTCTTACAATTTTTAGAACTTTCTATGTATTTTAGTACCTAATATATTCTAGACAGGAAATGAACTCGATACTCATGTGGATCCCGGGGGGCTGTCAGTCATATCAATGTTTTTAGGAATAGGAATATGTTTCAAAAATGCACATGCTTTTTAATTCAGCCTTTCTATTTGTGTGAATTAGATCCTATATAATTTTCTAAGAAAATACAAGGTAATACTTAGTTTGAAGACTATCTATTGTACCACCTTTTCTTTTTCTTTTTCTTTTTTTTTTTTTTTTTGAGACAGAGTCTCACTCTGTCACCAGGCTGGAGTGCAGTGACGCCATCTCGGCTCACTGCAACCTCTGCCTCCCAGGTTTAAGTGATTCTCCTGCCTCAGCCTCCCAAGTCTCTGGGACTACAGGTGCCTGCCAACCCGTCCGGCTAATTTTTTGTATTTTTAGGAGAGAGGGGGTTTCACCGTATTAGCCAGGATGGTCTCGATCTCTTGTCCTCGTGATCCACCCGCCTTGGCCTCCCAAAGTGCTGGGATTACAGGCGTGAGCCACAGCACACGGCCTATTGTACCAGCTTTTCTAAAGGTCAGACAAGCTAAATAGCTAACATTAGGCTATTGGCTTACTATAGAAGCAGATATATATATATATAAGCAGTGGAATAAAACCCAAACCAAATTGATGAGACAATTTTAAAAATCTACATTTTATCTGTCTAAAGGAAAGCCTACAGTATAGCTTCTGAATACACTTGTTTTCTTACTTATATTGTGTTCCTTATGCTTTAATGTTTCTGTACTATTTTTCTAAACTTTGTAGACTGTATAATAAATTAACATCTTTTTTTTTTTTTTTTTTTTTTGAGACAGAGTCTCGCTCTGTGCAGTGGTGCGATCTCGGCTCACTGCAAGCTCTGCCTCCCAGGTTCACGCCATTCTCCTGCCTCAGCCTCCCGAGTAGCTGGGACTACAGGCGCCCGCCACCACGCCCGGATAATTTTTCGTATTTTTAGTAGAGACGGGGTTTCACCATGTTAGCCAGGATGGTCTGGATCTCGTGATCTCGTGATCCGGCCCTCCTCGGCCTCTCAAAGTGCTGGGATTACAGGCGTGAGTCACTGCCCTCGGCCATAAATTAACATCTTTAGTGGCTTGACAGACACATTCATTATTTCACACTTTCTTTGGGTCAGGAGTCCATGCACAGCTTAGTAGAGCTTGTTCAGAGTTTTATAAGCCTGTGTTTTTGTTTTGTTTTTGTTTGTTTGTTTTCGAGACAGTCTCGCTCTTTCACCAGGCTGGAGTGCAGTGGTGCGATCTCAGCTCACTGCAACCTCTGCCTCCCGGGTTCAAGGGATTCTCCTGCCTCAGCCTCCCGAGTAGCTGGGACTACAGGCATGCGCCACCACGCCTAATTTTTGTATTTTTAGTAGAGACGGGGTTTCACCATGTTGGACAGGATGGTCTCAATCTCTTCACCTCGTGATCCGCCCACCTCGGCCTCCCAAAGTGCTGGGATTATAGGCGTGAGCCACTGAGCCTGGCCCAGCCTGTGTATTTATGTGAAGCTTGAGGTCCTCCTTCAACCTCCTTGGTAGTTGGCAGAATTCAGTTTCTTGCAATTGTAAGAGTGAGACCTTCAGCTCCTAGAGGCTACCCATCATTCCCTGCCAATGGGCCCGCTCTATATTATGGTACTTTGTTTCTCCAAGGCCAAAGGATGATGTCTTTACTGCATATGTTAGGCCTATCCAGCATATCCTTCCTTTTCAATAACTCAGAAAAAACTGATTGGGATTATCGGTTATACTCACAAGAACCCTTTGCCTTTGCTATCTAAAGTAACCTAATTACAGAAATCTCATATTTCTTTCTACATTTAAGAGAACGGAATTATGAAGATGGTATGAGTTATTGAGGATTATTTTAGAATTCTGCCTACCAGATACTGTAATGTTTAATTTGTTTATTTGCAAAACTGAGCTAATAGTGTTTCTAACTTAATAGGGTTTATATAACAAATAAGATAAATGATATAACATCTAAATTTGGTATCAAATATATAATCTTTGTGTTATGGTCTTTATAATCGATAGTATTTGTGGTATTGACACTGGAAGAAGGTACTTACACAATGTACAAAATGCAACATACTACAATCTTACAATGACTATCACTGGTTAGAATAGGATCAAGGATAATTTTTATTTTCTATATATGTATATTACGACATTAATATTATTATAGTCTTTTGTATTTTATGCAATAATTATTGATACTTAAATAGCATTTATCATGTGCCAGTGCACTATTATAAATTCTTTTTATAAATTGAGTTATTTAATTCTCATGCAATATGATGAGTTAGATATTATTAATATCCTTACTTCACTGCTGAAGAAACTGAGGTCAAGAAAGATTAAATTATACGCTCAAGGTCACCTAGGTATTAAGTACAATAGTGGAAGTAGTAATTTAGGCAGACTGGCTTCTGGCACTACTCTATTTTGCCTTTCTATGAATATGCATTGTTTCAGTAATAAGAAAAGAGTAAAAGTTATATTATTTAAATAAAAGGTGAAGCTATGGCAAAACAAGGGCAGCCAGAGTTTATTAAAAATGAGAGGGAGGGAGAGAAACTAGGCTTGGAGTTTCTAAATTTCCTATTCTCACCTGTTTTGAAAAAAATATAGTCTTTTATAGTAGAGCTTCAAACAGTTAGTGAACCACTACAGTGGACTGAGAACCTGCTGGAGACTGAACATTTTGCAGACGGAGAGAGGGACAGGCTATTCCTGGGAGAAAATCTGTACTTTCCAGCAGCTCAGTGCTTGAGGTTGAAACAGCCTTATCTTTGTTCTGAATTAGTCTGCTCCTCTCCAAGGGCTGTCCTTTTCTTTTCTAGTTTTTTTACTCCTTTGCAAGATCGTGTTGCACAGAACTCCCACATAGATGCGTTTTGGCTAAAAACCTGTTCCTGTAGTGAAGTTTTCCCACCCAATCAAGAACAGGAATCATTGAATTTCTTTAACTTCCTGCATCATTTTCTGGGTGGTTTTCAGAGTTTGTCTGACTCAGGCAGCACCTGATGGCACATTATAGGACTCCTGCAATGAGGCATGATTTACTCTCATCCCTTTCTGTGCATGTTTAATGTGTTAAGCAACAAAACAGCTTTGGTACCCTCCTCCAAGTTGTGGTTCAAATGAATCCCCTTGACAACAGCTGCTCAGCATTTGTTCATCCTTATTCACTACTGTCAGAGAGAGCTCTGCTTTCCCCTATAATTATTTTTTTTTTCAACTGCTTCCTGCATTGTTTGCTTTCCGACCTTTCTTTTGTCCTTTGCAAGTACACATACTAAAATAAAAATACCAAGGCCAAATGCTTCACTGTTGTTCCTGCACAGCATGCTCTGATTTAGAATTTTTTGGATTGGGCTTGAACTGTGTGTGGGTGTTGGGGTGAGTGGAGGCAGAGAAAGAGATGAGGAGACAGGAAAGGAACAGAGATGGCTGTCTCCTTTTTTCTGTTTTATTATCTCGTCTTTCTTCTGCCTGCGCCATGGAATAGTCAGAAAAACAGAATGGAATATTTACTAGTGAACTTATTTGTTCATTCATTCATTCACTAGATATTTAGTGTTGCAAGCTGTGGAGCTAAAACAATGTGCAAATGATAAATAAAATAAAGCTCTAGATTTAGAATCAGAGACATTGGTTCTCCCTGGCACTTAAACTTAGTATTGTAAAAGCTGGTGAACATTCATTAAATATGTTTTGATGATCAACTACCTGCTAGCTGTTGTCCTAATTGCCGGGAATATATGAATGAACAATTCCAAGGCAGTCTCAATCATCAGGGAGATTGTAGTTCAGGGAGCCATTTCACCTCTTTGATCCTTACTCAGATCAGTACACTTTTAGGTTATACTTTATTCTTCTTCTAAGTTCTTCTTTATGGCTTTTCTTTAGTAGGCTATATTCAAGAGTATTACTCATCTCAGCCCCTTGCCTGCAAATAACTCCATGCGCTGATACCTTTTATTCCTCTTCCCAATTATCTTTTTCTAACAAAACAAAACAAAACAAACAAACAAAAAACAATTTTACAACAGCAAAGCTGATAGAATAAGGGTGGCTCCGATAAAGTAATCTGATGCAAACTTCATGTGAAATATGTAACTCTTCACCTCTACTTTAAATCAAGTGCACAACAAATCTCAAATTTGTAAATTTTTAGAGGACCTCAAATTCTAAGTAGAAAATATATAGGCAGCTAAAAGAGAGGTGACTCAGTGTAGACTGCTAACATATTTGCATCTGTTGTAGATCAAAGAATCTGTGACTTGTCCGGAAGTATCAGAAGTCATCTAGGACTGACAGCCAACAAAATAGAAGAGGAACCCGCTCTTGTTTTTCCACAGAAACACCAGTTTAACAATAATATGTAGATCAAAATAATTTTATCAGAAGTTGATCCCAGTTAAAAGTTGTATGCCAAATGAGCACAAAATCAGGAGCAGCCTATTTAATAAGAATAAGCAGCCAGGCGCGGTGGCTCACACCTGTAATCCCAGCACTTTGGGAGGCCGAGGCAGGTGGATAACGAGGTCAGGAGATCGAGACTATCTTGGCTAACACAGTGAAACCCCGTCTCTACTAAAAATACAAAAAATTAGCTGGGCGTGGTGGTGGGTGCCTGTAGTCCCAGCCACTCGGGAGGCTGAGGCAGGAGAATGGTGTGAACCTGGGAGGCGGAGTTTGCAGTGAGCCGAAACTGTGCCACTGCACTCCAGCCTGGGCGACAGAGTGACTCCGTTTCCAAAAAAAATAAAATAATAAGAAGAAATTTCATTTGCTCACATCAGCTCCTTCTTCAATCTGGCACAGCTTAGCACCTACAGAGATCATCTCAGCCCATGGCTTCTACTTAGCCCATAGGAGAGAGTGTTGCATGTACCCAATGTCCCCAGCTGTTTGGTGTACTGCCCAAGGGACTCGTTTTTGTCTTGTCTTACCTACAATGCTGATGGAACCAGAATAGTTTGAATGCTTGGAGGCCGCTAAGAGAAAAGGAAAGGAGCAAGTAGTTTGCTGTGGTCAGCACAGTTCTACAAGATTTGGAGAAAGCATAGGACCCACAGTCCCTACAATTCTCCAGTGTGGCCAGTTAGAAAGCCTGATGGAACTTGGCAGATGATGGTGAACTATCAGGAACTGAATAAAGTAACATCCTATTTGCATGCAGCTGTACCATAAATCATGGATTTGATGAACTATTTGATGATGGAACTGGGAGTACCACTAGGTAGTGGACTTGGCCAATGCATTTTTCTCCATAGTCATTGCTCCAGAGAGCCAGGAACAGTTCGCCTTCACATGGGACGGGCGACAATGGACTTTTACAGTGTTGCCGCAGGATTATGTGCACAGCCCCACCATATGTCATGGTCTAGTTGCCACAGATTTAGCCCCCTGGCAATGTCCAGGAGGAGTCTGCCTATTTCATTATATTGATGATATTATGTATACCTCTGATTCTCTTGCAGATTTAGAAGTGGCATTGCTCCTCTTGCGGCAACATTTGGCAGCATGCAGTTGGGGCATCAACAAATCCAAGGTCAAAGGGCCGGATTATCTGCCAAATTCTTGGGAGTTATTTCATCAGGTAAGACAAAGGCCATCCCAGAGGCTATCACTGATAAAGTTCAGGCATATCTCCAGCCCACTATGGTGAAGCAGTTACAAACTTTGTGGGCCTCCTGGGATATTGGCGGGCATTTGTCCCCCATTTAGCTCAAATGATAAAACCGTTGCATTGGTTAAAAAGTAGGGAGCTACCTGGGATTAGGATGATGTGGCTGAGACAGCCTTTCTGGCAGCCAAGCAGGTTATTCAACAGGCAGAAGCCCTATGGGTAATTGACCGGGGGACCTGTTTGAGCTGGATCTGCATGTGACTACAGATGGTTTTGGTTGGGGCCTGTGGCAGCACACAGAGTGCTTGAGAACATCAGTGGGTGTTTGGTCCCAACTAGGGAAGGGAGCTGAGCTCCAGTATTCCTTGATAGAGAAACAGCTTGCAGTTGCACATGCCGCCCTTCAGCCTTGTGACAGTGTGACAGGATGGGCTGCAGTCTTCATGTGGATGACTTACCCAGTAGTGGGATGGGTGCATTCATGGGTAACGACCTCCCGGACTGGGATGGTGCAGGCATCCATGTTGGTAAAGTGGGGTGCCTACTTGAAGCAGCAGAGTATGCTGAGTACAAGCCCCTTAGCAGCAGAGTTGGGGCCTGTAATCCTGATGCAAAATAAGGCCATGGGGACTGAGGCACCCCTAGACCCTGAGTCTTCACTGTTTAAAGAAGGTCATTCACCCAATCCCGATGGGGTGTGGTACACAGATGGGTCTAGCTGAGGTGCTATTGCTGCCTGGACCACTGTTATAGTCCAACCTAGTACTGATACCATGTGGTGTGAAACTGGGTGTGGACAAAGTAGCCAATGGTCTGAACTTAGAGCAGTATGGATAGTGATCACCAAGGTGATACCTATGGTAATCTGTACCACTAGCTGGGCTATCAAGGCTCAACCTTGTGGTTAACTACCTGGAACATACAGAAGTGGCTTCTCAGCCACCGACTCATTTGGGGCCAAGTCATGTGACAAGACCTCTGGGAAAAGGCTCATCACAAAGAGTTAAGTATTTACCATGTGTCAGGCCATATGCCTTTGGCCATCCCCGCCAATGATGAGGCAGATGCCTTGGCCAAGGTCTGATGATTAGAGTTGGCACTACACAAGATGTGGCCTTGTGGCTACACCAGAAACTGGGACATGCGTGGGGTAAGCTGATGCAACAGGTCAGTAAGTGTTGGGGTCTGTCCCTGCCCGCCTAAGACATTTGGGAGGCTTGTCAGAAATGCCCAGCATGTCCTCAGGCATACCATAAATGGAGGCAGCTACCCAGTGTTATACAACAAGTAATGATAGGTCGTGCCCTTGACCAGGTGACAAGTAGACTACATCAGGCCACTCCCAAAGTCACAAGGGTATACGCATGTGCTAACAGCTGTGGACATAGCCACAGGCCTGTTGTTCACATTCCCTTGCAGGGTGGCCAACAGAACACCATCCTGGCCCTGCAACACTTATGTGCCCTGTGTGGTCACCCTCTGGCCATTGAGAGTGATAAGGGAACACATTTCACTGGACAACACGTACAACAATGGGCACAACAAATGGACATAAAGTGGGGATTCCATGTGCCATACAACCCGCAAGCTGTGGGTATGATTGAGCGATATAATGAGCTCTTAAATAATGGATTATGGTTGCATGTCACATCCCATCTTTGCAGGGCTGGAGTTCCAGGTGCTCCAAACCTTGAATGAATGGCCACGGAAAGGGGCCCCAGTAGAGGCTTTGTTACACCGGGCTGCTGCCCCCCTTCAGTTGCAGATACATACCAAGGATGACCTCCTCCAACCAGGTATGGGGATGAACGGTAACCTGTTTTTGCCTGCCCCAACACCCGTGAAGGCAAGGGAACAGAAAATTTGGATGTGGCCATGGACCCTTCAAGCCCCCCACTGCTGGCGGCTGGCCATCATAGCTCCCTGGGAGAAGGGCCTACAGTATGACTTCATGTCACTCTTTGGGTGTTCATTACATGGCCCCCATACTTTACTGTTTGTAGGGGAATGGCCAGGGAAGGACCCCTCCTCTAGGGGACATATGTACTGTCTGTGTGGCCTATTAGGAGCTCCCCCATGACTTTGGCATGGAAACAGGACTCAAAGGGACTGTGGGGAGCTGAGAAGGTGTGGTATCACTGACGAGGCAAAAGCCTTTGGCAGGTGCATTCTTATCCAGGATGAAAGGTTAACCTGTATTTTGCCTGAGGGACATGATTTACTTGTGAGTACCTATGCCTGCTCTGTCATTTCGATCATAGTTTAACATGCTCCAACTGCATTTTGGACTGGACCCACACCTACGCTTAGGTGACCAATGTTTCCACCTGTTGGATCTGCACCGCCCTTCCAGCAGCAGCTGCAGACGGCTTGCCTTGGCACATACATTCTGCATTTGCAGAGAACTGGACATGGCTGGTGATCTGCAATCCCATGGCCAACACACGGAATGCAATGCAGCAAGCTTTGAACAAAAGACGTTGCAAGATTCATGGCATGCCCACCCTCTGGCTGGCCCATAGTGTTTATAATGGGTGAGGCTGGTGAGTGGGGGAGCATGTAGCACCCCCAGCCAAGGCACCAGGGTGAATAGAGAAACATTGGGGTAACACCACTGTAGGATGGGTACCCATCATGGACTGTGTAAACATAACACATGTCACCACACCAAAGGTATGGTGGAATAAGTGGCCTCACCAAGATTGGGCCCCAGTGGAGTTTGTGCCCCCTGGGAGTTTATGGGTTTGTGGGGACACAGGGTGGCCTTACCTACCAGCAGACTGGACTGGATGTTGTACCTGGGGGTGGCCTTATGTACCTGCCACTGTTATCCCCATGTTGCCCAGATGCCCGCATAACTGGGAGGTGGTATGCTCTTGGTTTTGCAAGTGCGATGAGCACCCTGGTGGTTCTACCCCTTGGCAATGACTACCCCTGGAGCAAGCATCATAACTGTAGAAACACAAGTCACTGCTCTTATAGGGTACACCACCCAGGCTCTGAAATACACCCAAGTGGCCTTTGTCCTGTTAACAGATGAGGTTGATCAGATCAGAAATGTGGTGTGGCAAAACTGAATGGCCTTAGGCATAATGACTGCTGCCCAAGGAGGCACTTGTAACCTTTTAGGAACACAGTGTTACAGTTTTATCCCTGATAACTGGCAGAACATAACAACAGCTCTGCAATGGGTATCGTGGGAGAGTAAGGCATTTGAGAGCCTTACTGATGACCCCCTGCAGAAATGGTGGGCAGCCATAGGCTCTGGCCTATGCTGGGCCCTAATAGTCATAAGTACCATAGCTGGGATCCTAGCAGTGAGCTGTTACTGTCTGTGTTGTTGTTGTGGGTAATGGATTCAGGGCTCTGCCCTATGAGCACATGTCCCTGCCCAGAGGACACCGTTGGCCTAGGGGGTGGAGTATAAGGGAAATGGCTATGCTTTATCAGGAGCAGGTCGAGGCAGCTTTCTGGTACAAGACAACTCAGCAGGTTTGGAGGGCAGGCACACATCCCCACACATTATGTAAGTATGCAACATGAGGAACATTAGGTGATCATCCATGTGAGCTTGTGCTTGGCTCAGGGCCACTAATTGTCTGCAAAAGATATAATTACTCTGCTAACACTACGCATATTGTTTACTTGCACCCAGACAAAGAGTAAAGCCATGTCAAAACTGTCAACTATTCTTCAAGTGTTTCTTCAGCTACCCACCACTCACCCACTGACTCTCCTGGGACCTCAGTTAGAACCTAACAAACTCCACTTTAAATAATGAATAGACATCCCAACACAAAAAATTAAGGCAGCAGACTTGAACCACACCATAGACCAAATGGACCAAACAGGCATACATGGAACATTTCCCCAACAGCAGCAGAATACATGTTTTTCACAAGCACACACAGAACATTCTCCAGGATAGATCACATGTTAGATCATAAAGCAAGTATTACCAAATATAATAAGATTAATAATATACAAAGTATGTTTTCCAACCACAATAAAATGAAACTAAAAGTCAATAACAGAAAGAAAAATAGAAAATTAAAAATATGTGGGCACTTAACAACACACTCTTGAGTAACCAGAGGGTCAAACTGGAAATTAAAATGGCAATCAGAAAATACATGGAGACAAATAAAAACACAGCATAGCTAAATTTGTAGAATGCAACAAAAGTAGGATTAAGAGACACATTTATAGCAATAAATTCCTACATTTAAAAAGAAACATTTCAAAAAAACAACTTAATGTTTTACCTGAAGGAACTGAAAAAGGGGGAACAAACTCAGGTCAAAATCAGTGAAAGGAAAGTAATATATATATTACAGTAGAAATAAATGAAATAGAGAATAGAAAAACAGTATTAAAAATTTAGCTAGAATTTAAAAAGGGAGAGGGATGATTCAAATAAATAAGATCAACAACGAAAGAGGAGACAACTGATTCCACAGAAATTAAAAAGACCATAAGAGACTACTATGAACAATCATATGCCAACAAATTGAATAATCTAGAAAAAATGAATAAATTCCCAGAAACAAAAAACCTACCAAGACTGATCATAAGGAAATAGAAAATCGGAATGGACAAATAATGAGTAAAGGGATTAAATCAGTCATTAAAGCCTCTCAACAAAACAAAACCCAGGACAAGATGGTTTCACTGGCATAGTCTGCTAAATACTTAAAGGCTAATTAACACCAATTATTCTCAAACTCTTCCAAAAGACTCAACAAGAGGGAAAACTTTCAAACTAATTTTCTGAGTCTAGTGTTACCAAAGCCAGACAAATACACTACAAGAAAAGAAAAGCACAATCTAATAACCCTGAAAAATGTGGATAAAAAATCCTTAAGAGAGTTCTAGTAAACCAATTTAGCGACAAATGAAAAGGATCATATACAATGACAAAGTGGGATTTTCCCTGATATACAAAAATGACACAACATATGCAAATTAACT
Organism: Pan paniscus; assembly: GCF_029289425.2. Classification (NCBI taxonomy): domain Eukaryota; kingdom Metazoa; phylum Chordata; class Mammalia; order Primates; family Hominidae; genus Pan; species Pan paniscus. The sequence continues at coordinate 41,526,575 of NC_073258.2, read as the reverse complement.
AATGTAATACACCATGTTGATAAAGGATAGTCACATGATTATCTCAATAAATGCTGAAAAAACATTTGACAAAATGCAACACTCTTTCATGTTAACAAGTCTCAATGATGCAACACTCCATGTTAACAATCTCAATGAACTTGATATAGAAAAAATTTACCTCGAAATACTACAGACCGTATATAAAAAACTCACAGCTAACATTATTCATAAGATTGAAAAATTAAAAGCTTTTCCTCTAAGTTCAGGAAAAAAACCAAGGATGCTAACTCTTGTCATTTTTATGCAACATAATACTGGAATTCCTTCCCATACAGAGGAGTTAAGAAAAAACAAAAGGAATAAAAACCAAACAAATTAGAAAAAGATATATAATCACTTCCCTCTGCAGATGACATAACCTTGTATGTGGAAAACCCTAAATACTCCACAAAACACCATTAAAACTAAAGTAAGCAAATTCAGTAAAGTAGCGGCATATGAAACTCACATACAAAATTATAAAATAATTAAGAGTAAGATTAACCAAGGGGATGAAAAGCATGCACAATGAAAACTATAAAGCATTGATGGAAGAAATTAGAGACGACAAAAATATATGGAAATGTTACCTGCACTGAGTCCACATCCGTATGAGTCAGCAGCAACCGCCATTTTTTCCCCCTCAGAAAGAAGAATTCAACTGAATTCTTTTATCAGAATTCTTTTATCTCTCTCTTTTAGCAGAGAGAGGAGCAAGTTTTAGAGCAGGAATGAAAGTTTATTAAAGAGCTTTAGAGCAGGAATGAAAGGAAATAAACTAAACTTGAAAGACGGCCAAGCAGGCGACTTCAGAAATCTAGTATGCAGCTTGACGCTTTGACTTGGGGTTTTAAATGTTGGCATACCTCTGAGGTTTCGCTTTCCGTCTCCCTATAAGCCCAACTCCTGAGATTTTATTGGCTATCACTGATAACCAGTTTCAGGTGTTTTCTTTTAAGAGCGGGCCTTTCCCTGGTGCCAGCTGTGACCAATTATTACTTTAGCTAGACGGTTAACAACTGCCTGACCATCACCTGATGGTCACCCAACACTCCTGGTTTGTGTAGGAGGGAGGGAGCCCTCTCCTGCCATGTTCATACATGACTAGCTACCCACTGTGACAGAAAGAAATTCGATATTCATAAACTGGGAAACAATATTATTAAAATATCCATATTACCCAAAGCAACCCACAGATTTAATGCTATCCTTATCAAAATCTCATTGGCATTTTTACAGAAAAAGAGAAAAAAAAACCTAACATTTACATGGACCCACAAAATACATTGAATAGCCAAGAGCAAAGCTGAAGGGATCATAGTTCTTGATTTCCAAATCTACCATAACGAAAGCAATTATATGGCAGAAGAACAGACATATAGAAAAATTGAACAGAATGGAGAGCACAGAAATAAATCCACACACAGTTGGTTAAATGCTCCTGCGCAAGAGTGCCAAGAAAACAAAATGGAGAAAATAGTTTCTTCAACGAATGGTGTTGAGAAACCTGGAAGTGTGGAGAAATTGGATGCCTTTCACAATGTTAATGGGAATGTAAAATGGTACAGCCACTATGTAAAATAGTACAGAGGTTTCTTAAAAAGTTAAAAATAGAACTAGCATATAATCTAGCAATCACCTCTCTTAGTATACACCCAAAAGTACTGAAATAAGGATCCTGAAGAGAAATCTACTCTCCCACATTTATAGCAGCATTCTTTACAATAGACACCAAAATATGGAAACAACCCACAGACCCATCAACAGATGAATTTTTTTAAATGTGGTATATCTACACAATGGAATATTATTCAGCCTTTAAAAAGAATGAAAGACTGCCATATGTAAAAATGTGAAAGAATCTGGAGGACATTTTGCTAACTAAAATGAGCTAGTCACAGAAGGATTCCACTTATTTATCTAAAATATTTAAACTCAAAAAAAGAAAGTAGAAGTAGTAGGAGCTGGGAAAAGGGAGAAATGGAAGTTGCTGTCCAGTGGGTATAAAGTTTTATTGATGTGAGATGAATAAATTCCAGAGATCTTCTGTACCACAATGTGTCTATCTATAGTTAATAATACTGTATTGTATGTTTAAAAATTTGTCAATAAGCAATATTCATGTTAAGTGTTTCTACCACAATAAAAAAAGCAAAACAGACTCATTTATTCCCAATGTTATTAAATAAGGAAACTGATGCACAGACTCTGGTTACTAATAGAAGACAGTGTATTGGTGATTATGAGAATAGATATGGCCTGAATTTATTGGGCACTTTACTACAAGTAGATTAAAATGTTCTGTGGAGAAATATGTCATTGAATTGTCATATAATTGTGTGAGGTGAGCAATCATGTAATCTTCACTTTATAAATGACAAATTGAGAATTAGAAACATTATGTGCGTGCCTAGGAGAGAAAAACAGAGAAAATTGCCCAGTGAGCTTTCAAACCTGGGTGTCATTTTTTCTTTCTCTAAAAATAGACAAATCCACCTGTGAACTACTATTGTGCCTTCCTTCTTTTTTATCAGTGTGTTTATCCACTATCCCATGTAGCTCATGAGCTGTTCCTCATTTGCTCAGGATTTTTTTTATTTCTTCTATGTGAGTTCATGCATTTCTCATGGCCATTTCTTAAAGTTATTGAGACCCTTTTCATAGCAGTGTAGGGTATATCAACAGCAATAAGGCAAAAGTGCCATTGCAATTCTAGACATTTTGGTCTATAAATGTAAGTATCAGAATTAAGTTGGGCTGATTTTTTATGTCAGAGGCTTAAACAAGATAAAATGTTATTTATTTCATAAGCAAGAGAAGTCTAGATGTAGGCAGTCTGCTGCTGGTATGAGGTGTGTCTGCTTCACTATTAATAGGCCCTGGTCTCCTTCTATCTGCTGTTTGTTCCTCAGCGTATGCCACCAATCTTCAAAGTCACTTCATGTCCCAAGATGACCATGGCATTTCTGACCATTGCTTCCACTTCACATCAGCAAGGACAAGACTTAGAGTTGAGTAAAAAAGTAATAACTCTTTTTTTATTTTGATAGGGTCTTGTTTTGTCACCTAGTTTAGAGTGCAGTGGTACAATCATGGCTCAATGCAGCTTCAACCTTCTAGGCTCAGGTAATCCTCCCACCCTGTTGAGTAGCTGGAACTATAGGTACAAACCACTATTCCCAGCTAATTTTGTAAAAAAATTGTTTAGAGAGACAGGGTCTTACTATGCTGCCCAAGCTGGTCTCAAACTCCTGAGCTCAATCAATCTTTCCACCTTCGCCTCCCAAAGTGCGGGGATTACAGGCATGAACCATTGCACCTGGCCTGAGTAAGGACTCTAAAGAGCTTTCCTGGGGTCAACCATGACCTCTCTTCACATCTCACTGCTAGCTCTATCTACAAAAGTGCAAAGGAGATGCAGAATTGATCTGAACAGAGTCCTTATACCGCCCCTGTTCCAATGTAGGAGTCAGTTAATAAGAAGGAAAGAATATATTTCTATACCACATTTTGATTTGTACATTATTTGTATCTCTAGTATTTTCTAATGTATGAATCAAAAATGTGGTGTATGAATCAAAAATGTGGTATATGAGTAAACATCCAGATAGAATATCAGATAGACAAATATCTCAGCCAGGTGTGGTGACTCATGCCTGTAATCCCAGCATGTTGGGAGGCTGAGCCCAGGAGTTCGAGACCAGCCTGGACAACACGGCAAAACCCCGTCTTGACAAAAAAAAAAAAATTTTATATATATATATATATACACACACACACACACACACATACACACACACATATACATATGCATATATACATATATATATGTGTGTGTGTGCATATATACATATGTATATAATTAGCAGGGTGTGGTGGTTCACGCCTGTTGTCCCAGCTACTTGGGAGCCTGAGGTGGAAGGATAACCTGGGTCCGGGAGGTTGAGGCTGCAGTGAGCCGAGGTCATACCACTGCACTCCAGACTGGATGACAGAGTTAGACACTGTCTCAAAAACAAACAACAAACAGAGACAAATATCTTAGGTTAAACATTCAAATAATAATTAAAATTAGATGTAGAAAATATTTTACATGTTGACAGTGGTTTTCACAAAATAATTTTAATGTATAGGAACCCATGGATTTGCCTCAGGTGATACTTTAAGATGAGTTGTGAAGTCTTATGGAGGAGTAGAAGATAGGGTCAAAGGAAAACTAGCAGGTTACTCATCCCTGGATCTTCTTCCGAAGATCCTGATTCATATAACAGAGATTTGTTTCATTTCCTTAGAGAAAAAATGAAGAGATGCTGTTGCATAGAAAAATGAATGGAAACTATTTATATATAACTGCTTTTATTCCTATTTTACTTGAAAGTGACTTGCCAAATAAGTCCATGACAGGTGTTAATCTAAAAAATTCAAGTCCCTTGACTCTCAGTTTAGTGCAGTGCTCTTTCTACTAAGTTACATTAGAATTTACCAGTAGGATTTATATGCACAACCCTAAGCTTTAGAATTTTTGCTCTTTTGCTAGCTCATGCTCTATGGTCATAACTGATTTATTGATTCATTTAATAAAGCAGATGCTGAACATAATGAGCAGCAACTATAAACTCAAATGAAATCAGCAGAGGTAAAGGAGAAACTTTGCTCTGAATAAATGCATTATATATATGCCCATGTATTTAAAATTATTCTTCTATTAATAAATATTATAAAACAAACTGGAAGAAAAAAACAGTTTTACTCTGCCACCTTTAATTTTTTTGTATAACACTATTTTTGTAAAAGAGTTTTTAGGAAAATACCATTTTGGTGATGCTTCAGGTGTTTAGACACAGAGATAGTCTTTTATTATTTCCTTTGTTTTTGCAATAAGTAGAATTATGCTTAAAACAATTTACAGGTCGGGCGTTGTGGCTCACTCCTGTAATCCTAGTGAGAGGTGACAGTGTGCTGGCAGCCCTCACAGCCTTCACTCACTCAGTGCCTCCTCGGCCTTGGCGCCCACTCTGGCCATGCTTGAGGAGCCCTTCGGCCCACCAGTGCACTGTGGGAGCCCCTTTCTGGGCTGGCCAAGGCCGGAGCTGGCTCCCTTAGCTTGCAGGGAGGTGTGGAGGGAGAGGCATTAGTGGGAACTGGGGCTGCACGTGGCACTTGCAGGGCAGCTGGAGTTCTGGGTGGGCGTGGGCTTGGTGGGCCCGCACTGGGAGCGGTTGGCTGGCCCTGCCGCCCTGGGCAATGAGGAGCTTAGCACCCGGGCCAGTGGCTGCAGAGGGTGTGCTGGGTCCCCCAGCAGTGCTGGCCCACCGGCACTGCCCTCGATTTCTCGCCGGGCCTTAGCTGCCTCCCCATGGGGCAGGGCTCAGGACCTGCAGCCCACCATGCCTGAGCCTCCCTGCCCCTCCGTGGGCTCCTGTGCGGCCGGAGGCTCCCCGACAAGCACCGCCCCCTGCTCCACAGCGCCCAGTCCCATTGACCACCCAACGGCTGAGGAGTGTGGGCGCACAACGCGGGACTGGCAGGCAGCTCCACCTGCGGCCCCGGTGCAGGATCCACTGGGTGAAGCCAGCTGGGCTCCTGGGTCTGATGGGGACTTGGAGAACCTTTATGTCTAGCTAAGGGATTGTAAATATGCCAATCGGCACTCTATCTAGCTCAAGGTTTGTAAACACACCAATCAGCACCTGTGCCTAGCTCAGGGTTTGTGAATGCACCAGTCCACACTTTGTATCTAGCTACTCTGGTGGGGACTTGGAGAACCTTTGTGTCCACACTCTGTATCTAGCTAATCTAGTGGGGAGGTGGAGAACTTTTGTGTCTAGCTCAGGGATTGTAAATGCACCAATCAGCACCCTGTCAAAACGGACCAATAAGCTCTCTGTAAAATGGACCAATCAGCAGGATGTAGGTGGCGCCAGATAAGAGAATAAAAGCAGGCTGCGGGAGCCAGCAGTGGCAACCCAGGTCCCCTTCCACACTGTGGAAGGTTTGTTCTTTCACTCTTTCCAATAAATCTTGCTGCTGCTCACTCTTTGGGTCCACACTGCCGTTATGAGCTGTAACACTCACCACGAAGGTCTGCAGCTTCACTCCTGAAGCCAGTGAAACCGCGAACCCACCAGAAGGAAGAAACTCCAAACACATCCGAACATCAGAAGGAACAAACTCCAGACGCGCCACCATAAGAGCTGTAACACTCACTGCGAGGGTACGCAGCTTCATTCTTGAAGTCAGTGAGACCAAGAACCCACCAATTCTGGACACACTAGGACTTTGGTATGATGAGGTGGGCGGATCACAAGGTTGGAAGAATGAGACCAGGCTGGCTAACACAGTGAAACCCCATCTCTGGCAAAAAAAAAAAAAGAAAAAAAGAAAAAATTAGCTGGGCATAGTGGCGGGCTCCTGTAGTCCCAGATACTTGGGAGGCTGAGGCAGGAGAATGGCGTGAACCCAGGAGATGGAGCTTACAGTGAGCCGAGATCACGCCACTGCACTCCAGCCTGGGCGACAGAGCGAGGCTCCATCTCAAAAAACAAACAGACAGACAAATTTACAAATGGCCACATACTTCATTGCTAGAAAGCAGTGGAGTGAGGATAAAGTGACCACTGATGTCTATACAAGATCTCAATCTGATGGCGCACATGCTGCAGGAAACATCAGCAGTGGTTTTAAAACAGTTTAAAAACAGGTAGTCCTCTCCTCTTGACCACTATGGTCTGCCATGCTATTTCCAGGAACCCAAAACATCTTTATTGTCACACACCAAAACATGGAAAGGGTTTCAGTTTCCCTCTTCTTACATGGCATAATGGACTCTGTCTTGGAGTACTTGGCTACTCTTCCCTGGTCAGCTTTTGTGGTAGGTAACATGTACACACTTGCCCAAAAGTTCTTTTTTTCTCTCAGCCACTGCTCATGGTTTAAACTTTTCAGAGCTGAGCTCAGCGTAATTTATATAGAGAGACATCATGCTGAACCAACTGGCACATGTTCTTTCTTGAAGAAAATTGAATATTTCATGTGGTGTTTTAATGATGTTTTAACACAGTGGGACAAAAAACAAACAAAAAACACAAAACCAGCCATCAAAAAAAAAGCCTGTAACTTATCTGATACTATCACTTAATTGTAGAAAAAAATTTCCACCTCACTTAACTCTTTTTTTTCCCTCTAGGTTGGGCCTGTTTTCCAGATTTTTTTTTTTTTTTTTTTGCTTGGCATCAAGTTGTAACTGCTGACCACCTGTATTAGAAATGCCATATTTTGGGCTGAGCATGGTGGCTCACGCCTGTAATTCCAGCACTTTGGGAGGCTGAGGCAGGAGAATGGCATGAACCCGGGAGGCGGAGGTTGCAGTGAGCCGAGATTGTGCCACTGCACTCCAGTCTGGGCAACAGAGTGAGACTCTGTCTCAAAAAAAAAAAAAAAAGATCAGATAGTTGTAGATGTATGGCATTATTTCTGAGGGCTCTGTTCTGTTCCATTGGTCTATACCTCTGTTTTGGTACCAGTACCATGCTGTTTTGGTTACTGTAGCCTCGTAGTATAGTTTGAAGTCAGATAGCGTGATGCCTCCAGCTTTGTTCTTTTGGCTTACGATTGACTTGGCAATGTGGGCTCTTTTTTGCTTCCATATGAACTTTAAAGTAGTTTTTTCCAATTCTGTGAAGAAAGCCAGTGGTAGCTTGATGGGGATGGCATTGAATCTATAAATTACCTTGGGCAGTATGGCCATTTTCATGATATTGATTCTTCCTATCCATGAGCATGGAATATTTTTCCATTTGTTTGTATCCTCTTTTATTTCGTTGAGCAGTGGTTTGTAGTTGTCCTTTAAGAGGTCCTTCACGTCCCTTGTGAGTTGGATTCCTAGGTATTTTATTCTCTTTGAAGCAATTGTGAATGCGAGTTCACTCATGATTTGGCTCTCTGTTTGTCTGTTATTGGTGTATAAGAAAGCTTCTGATTTTTGCACATTGATTTTGTATCCTGAGACTTTGCTGAAGTTGCTTATCAGTTTAAGGAGATTTTGGGCTGAGACGATGGGGTTTTCTAGATATACAATCATGTCATCTGCAAACAGGGACAATTTGACTTCCTCTTTTCCTAATTGAATACCCTTTATTTCCTTCTCTTGCCTGATTGCCCTGGCCAGAACTTCCAACACTATGTTGAATAGGAGTGGTGAGAGAGGGCATCCCTGTCTTGTACTACTTTTCAAAGGGAATGCTTCCAGTTTTTTCCCATTCAGTATGATATTGGCTGTGGGTTTGTCATAGATAGCTCTTATTATTTTGAAATACGTCCCATCAATACCTAATTTATTGAGAATTTTTAGCATGAAGGGCTGTTAAAATTTGTCAAAGGCCTTTTCTGCATCTACTGAGATAATCATGTCGTTTCTGTCATTGTTTCTGTTTATATGCTGGATTATGTTTATTGATTTTCTTATGTTGAACCAGCCTTGTATCCCAGGGATGAAGACCACTTGATCATGGTGGATAAGCTTTTTGATGTGTTGCTGGACTTGGTTACCCAGTATTTTATTGAGGATTTTTGCATCAATGTTCTTCAGGGATATTGTTCTAAAAATATCTGATCTTTGACAAACCTGACAAAAACAAGAAATGGGGAAAGGATTCCCTATTTAATAAATGGTGCTGGGAAAACTGGCTAGCCATATGTAGAAAGCTGAAACTGGACCACTTCCTTACACCTTATACAAAAATTAATTCAAGATGGATTAAAGACTTAAATGTTAGACCTAAAACCATAAAAGCACTAGAAGAAAACCTAGGCAATACCATTCAGGACATAGGCGTGGGCAAGGACTTCATGTCTCAAACACCAAAAGCAATGGCAACAAAAGCCAAAATTGACAAATGGGATCTAACTAAACTAAAGAGCTTCTGCACAGCAAAAGAAACTACCATCAGAGTGAACAGGCAACCTACAGAATGGGAGAAAATTTTCGCAATCTACTCATCTGACAAAGGGCTAATATCCAGAATCTACAAGGAACTCCAACAAACTTACAAGAAAAAAACAACCCCATCAAGAAGTGGGCGAAGGATATGAGCAGACATTTCTCAAAAGAAGACATTTATGCAGCCAAAAGATGCATGAAAAAATGCTCATCATCACTGGCCATCAGAGAAATGCAAATCAAAACCACAGTGAGATACCATCTCACACCAGTTAGAATGGCGATCATTAAAAAGTCAGGAAACAACAGGTGTTGGAGAGGATGGGGAGAAATAGGAACACTTTTACACTGTTGGTGGGACTGTAAACTACTTCAACCATTGTGGAAGTCAGTGTGGCAATTTCTCAGGGATCTAAAACTAGAAATACCATTTGACCCAGCCATCCCATTACTGGGTATATACCCAAAGGACTATAAATCATGCTGCTATAAAGACACATGCACACGTATGTTTATTGTGACACTATTCACAATAGCAAAGACTTGGAACCAAGCCAAATGTCCAACAATGATAGACTGGATTAAGAAAATGTGGCACATATACACCATGGAATACTATGCAGCCATAAAAAAGGATGAGTTCATGTCCTTTGTAGGGACATGGATGAAGCTAGAAACCATCATTCTCAGCAAACTATCGCAAGGACAAAAAACCAAACATCGCATGTTCTCACTCATAGGTGGGAATTGAACAATGAGAACACTTGGACACAGGAAGGGGAACATCACACCCCAGGGCCTGTTGTGGGGTGGGGGGTGGGGGGAGGGGGGGAGGGGTAGCATTCGGAGATACACCTAATGTAAATGAAGAGTTAATGGGTGCAGCACACCAACAAGGCACATGTATACATATGTAACAAACCTGCACGTTGTGCACTGGTACCCTAAAACTTAAAGTATAATAACAATAAAATTAAAAAAAAAGAAACCTTACTATGCAAAAAAAATACATAAATAAAAAATAATAAAAAAAGGACAAAAGGAATCTGCAGAACTTTTCCTTTGATGCTCTGTTTTTTTTAAATTTAAACAAGAGCAAATATATAACTGAAAAGTTTCTCTTAAAATAGAGTGGTGAACAATATTTAATTTGATCCTAGTGGATATTCTAGGGAAGAAATTTTGCACATTAAAACTCTGAAAGACTTCAGCCTCAAGGGTTTCTGTATTTCAATGTTTCTCCTAGAAATGATAAGCTGTGAGCTCTCACTTATAACTCATAAGTCATTATAGGATTTTCCCTGGAGACATAGGCCCGATTTTACACGTTAGTCAAAAAAACAAGCAAGAAGCAAAGCAAAACATGAGAATGTCCTGAAAATGACAGGTAAACTATCATCCCAGCTTTATCTAAAACCTAGTGCCTTCGTATTTTCAATTATTTGCACAGATGTGGTATTTTAATTTGAGAAAAGAATTCAAGAAAATAGATTGAAGAGAAGAGAAGAATAATTGAAAGGTTAAGGGAAACGTTGATCTTCCAGGTGATAGATCTTATAATTTAGCATTGAAGGAATTCTCACCAAAAAATAATCAAAACTCTTTATATTACATTTGCGAAATCTGGTATGGCCTGATTTTCTTTAAATGATTTTGTGCAGCCACTGTGATACTCCATTGTTTGATCACTAAAGTACTTGAACAGTTGATCAACAGCAACTTAACTCTGTTTGCTTTAAGAAATACAAATGCTACAATTTTCTGAGGGAGAGCACCTCCAGCCTGATCAACGCCTCCTTGATTCTATGTCTCCTATCCACCTCACCTGTTCTTCACTGTACAGTATCCTTCCAGTTCTATAAAAACCTGATAAAATAAAAACTTCCACCTTATATACATACTGATAAAATAAAAACTTCAGCTGAATTAAAGTTAAAAGAGTTTAGTTAAGCAAAGAACAACTCGCCAATTGGGCAGCCACCTGAGACAGCCTAGACTCAGAGACTCCAGTGCAACCACGTGGTGGAAGATTTATGGACAGAAAAAGGAAAGTGACATAGGGCAAGTGGAAGTGAGGTACAGAAAATGGAAGTGAGGTACAGAAATAACTGGATTGGTTACAGATGGCGTTTGCCTTATTTGAACAGTTGGCTATATTTGGCCAAAACTCGGTGATTGGCACAAGTGCAGACTACGTTCTGTTTACACTTTCACTTGTTATAGTTCACAGTGTACAGTAAAACCTTTACGCTGAGCCTAAAATATGTAAGGGAGCAGCTTTAGGCTGAATTTGATTTAATAGTGCCTAGTCTTCTAGTTCCTACTACTCCTCTACACCCATTGAAATTGCCTTGTTCTCTCACATTCTGTAATTTTTATTCTTGGTTACTGTGCTTCCTCCACAGACTGTTAATCCTCATTATTTGTTTTCTTTCTTAACAGGCTGACCAAATTGTGAGGGAAAATCTTAACACTGCGATTTTTTAGTTTACTAAAAATCCATTTACAGTTCTAAGAGGATATTCTGTAAATCTACTGAATAGAGAGTGAAAAACAAGTGTATAGATGAGAAGAGTAAACATTATATAATAAAGTGATATGAACTTGATTCCACTGTTTGGATCCTAAAAATTATTTATTATAATAAATAACTGCGTACCTTTACACAACATACAATGATTTTCAAAGAACGATACTATAGCGAGTACAATTGGCTGAAAATACAAATGGGTTTGATTTGGTTTGGCTCTGTTCCCCCACCGAAATCTCATTGTGAATTTTAATCCCTAGTGTTAGGGGAGGAAACTAGTAGGAGGTTACTGGGTCATGTGGACAGATTTCCCCCTTGCTGTTCTCATGATAGTGAGTTCTCATGAGATCTGATGGTTTAAAAGTGTGTGGCACTTCCACCTTCTCTTTCTCTCTCCTACTCCACCATAGTAAGACATGCTTGCTTCCCCTTCCACTTCCCCTTCCACCATGACTGAAAGTTTCCTGAGGCCTCCCAGCCATGCTTCCTGTACAGCCTGCAGAACTCTGAGTCAATTAAACCTGTTTTTTTTTTTTTCATAAATTACCCAGTCTCAGGAGTTCTTTCTAGCAGTGTGAGAATGTACTAACGCAATATTCAAAAAGGATTTAGAAAATGTTTGTGAGCATCTGTTTAATACTATAATAATTCTCACATAGTTTTTCAGCAATTAGATAATTCTTAGAATAATGAAAACTATCTTTCCAAGTTGGATGGAGCCCACTGCTATATTAAAGATCAAATAAAGCTTGTAATAACAATCCTACTTATTTAGAGTCATTTAATCTAGCATCTATCACTTTACATTTTTAACATCATAAGATTTTTAAAATGTATTATATCTGTTAATAAGAACACATTAAGAAGGACTCTCTGGGTTGAATATATTAATGAGCAATGCATTTTTAATATGACTTTTATAGGATAAAATATATTACTCAACAGTTGGTCTTCAAAAATACATTTGTATTCTAATAGAATTTGACCCATTGTATATAATGAAAATTTAGGTATTGTATTAGTATACATTATAAAAGAATATGAATATATTGTGTATTAATAAACCTAACATCATTAACTTTTCACAATCTGTTTTGTGAAGAATAATTTTAAGTTTGCTTCTCTGAGCAGAGAGTAAGATTCCTCAGCATATGTGAAATTGTATAGCTTTTTGGGTAGCATGTTTGACTTTTATGCTCATATTGCCACAAGAATGCAACTTGTAGGTTCACTTTGGATAAAATTTGAGAGATAAAGTAATTCTAATTATAGGAATGCAGCATATTAGAATGGTCTAATGAGATAAACAATTTGGTTTCTATGTTATCTGCGGTAAGGGACAATCCCCATGCTTGACATCAGTTCATGTAGCTGTCACAGGCGAAACATGCAAGCTGTTCCAGGAATCGAAGTCTTCCATGAGCACAGTTTTGGAAGCCATATTTACTCATTTGTTTGTTTTGTTTTCATAAATATGCTTACAGGTATTAATACAAATTTTAGGAGCAATTCTTACTTAAATGATACATGTGTTTTGAGTCATGCTATCTAAATTTATCGGACAATTTAACATTAATTTGCTTGAAACATAATAAATGGCAAGAAAAGTGTGATGGCTAATAACCATGTATAATTTTTTATAGGCCAAATATCTACTGGTTTGTGAGTCCTCATCCAGAAAGAGGCAAAGAGTCACTATCACTCCCCAGCCAAAAATGTTTTCTGCAATTTCCAAAATAAATGCTGTATTGTGTTCACATACGAGTCTGCCAGTTCCAATTATCCCTTGGTAAAAGCCATAATAAAACTCCTGCTTCAACTCATACATATCCACCAATTCTCTAGAAAGCTATTTAGAGAAGCTTAAGATAGTGCAAGTATCAAAGTGCTTGGTTAGGCTCCTGTTCCTAGGGTTCCGAAGTTCTCAATCTTTGGGCTACTAGAAGTGTGTTGGCATCTGTGAAGATGTGCATGTGTGCATATTGGGATTTTTGTTTGAGGAGTGAGTGTGACTCTGTAGCTTGTGCTTCAATTTGTTACCAGGACTCCCAAAGCAGCTCTGCTTGTGCCTAGGGTCTCATAAAGGTCCTCTGGAATTGTTCCACAATTTCTACCCCAATCACCTTTCTCTGTGATTCTCAAAAATTGCTTAAGAGACCTACTGTAAGACAAGCACTTTATAATGATTCTGGCCTCTGTTTCTTCCTTTGGCACCTCTTCTCTCAAAACTGTCTAATTCCACTTACAAACAAAATATGCAATGGATGGACAGAGAAAAGCAGAAAATAGATACTAGGTTGTATATGTCATTAATGCTAAAATCAAAGAGATGAGAAAAAGAGGCCAGTCATGCCAATAGCATATAATAATGTGTGTGTGTGTGTGTGTGTGTATGTGTTTGCGTGTGTGTGGAGAGAGAGATGAAGAATTAGGAAGAGTTGGGGAGGAATAATCCAGGCCAAGAGTATATAAAGAACTGAAGGAACCCCAGTAACAATAGTATAATGAACAAAAAGAAAAGAAACAGTGGATGAGGAGGATTAGATAAAAGCCATGATCATAAAGAATCATGTAGTTTATGGTAGGGATTGAAATTTTATGAATAATAGTTTTACTGAAAACCTATGAAGTATTTTAAATTCATAAGGACATTTCATTGTAGTAGTTGAGAACTTTAATGTTGTTTGCTATCTTGCCTTAAAAACATGAAGTCAATAAACTCAGTTTATAGATCACTGATTATGACTAAATTAATTTTCTGGTGAAGGAAGCTGATTCTTTCAATCAGAGATGTGTATTTATCACTTCTATTATATTATCACAAGAGGTCTCAATATACAGTACAACTTAAATAAGTACCATGAGTATTCTGTTGTTATACAATCCTTATCTAAATGCTCTGAATATTTTACATTAAAAAATAAAATATCAAAATATCAAAAACTCAATTTTATGAAGGATACATATTTTCCTAATAGGTCAGTTCAAAATTATACTTTTTCTTTTCAAGGCACAGTTAAGGGCTAACATATCTGTGTTACAATATTTAGAAAGACATATTTTAAGGAAATACTTATACTGTTAATCTTTCCATATGCTTGAGTGTTTGATGATATTATAGCTTGAAACTATTGTAGAATTGTATTCAAACAGTACATTTATTTATATTCGTATTGCTTTTCAATCTGAAGTCAGTTTTCATCTCTTTCTAGATAATTCCTTTTGGAAAATGACAAGAAAATTTTGGGATTTTCAGGGGTGCTTATATCCTTAGCCTCCTTTTCCTTTAGTTTGCATGATAAGCTGTAGAGAGAAATAGAATTTGAATATTAAAATAATTTCTATGGATCTTTCTTAATTTTTTTCTTGTTTAACATGTCTTTTGTCCTTTTCTCATTTTCTGTGTTCCAGATCTTCATTCCCAAGAATAGTTTTATATAATGCAAAGAAATCTGTAAAGAGGAAATTCAAGTTGGGGCATATTTGGGCAACTAGTATAAAGTTTTCAATGAAAAAATTATTATAACGGGGTTAAACATTGACAGAGAACCTAAAACTACTACTAGGAAAACAAACTTGATGGGTATGTATTTCTAGCATAAGTCACAAGATTTTATACAAAAGTGCAAGAGAGCCTTCACTAGAGGCCTCATCTCTTTTCAGTTTTACCAAATTACTTCCTTTCTCTGTTTTTTCTCCTTCCAACTTCCTTTTGTTTTTACCAATGCAAAAACAAAAACAAAAAACAAAAAAAAACAAAAAGCAGCTGTTGTTCTATTTAAAATAGAAAGGCATATTTGAAATTACCATGGAACTGGAAAGGTGTATGCTTCTAAAAAGTTAAATTTGAAGATGAATATTTATGTTAGTAGTGAGTTCCGAGTCTTTGAAGAAAATATTTGCTTTTAATGAATCTATCCTAGCCAAGCTAGCTGCTGGAATAACGAATAAGGAATTTGGAAAAATACTAAAACAAACTGTTCAATAATTTCTTTTTCTTTTACTGATTTCAAATTTCCCTTTTCAGCAAAGTACTGCCTTACTAAAATCTCAGGTTAAAATTTGCAAAATTTTTGATAACTTCTTTGTGAAAATTTGACAATCACCTCATGTTGCTTGGTTGAGCTGTTTCTTTTTTTTTTTTTTTCTCCAAAAGTAGAAATACTAAACATTTGAACATACTTTAGTTGTATTGCTCAAGTAGATTTATCCAATCCAGGAATCCCAGGTTTCTATAAAACCTTGACTCAGCTATCAGTTGGTAGATAAAGTGCAATACAACAAGAAACAATAATAATAATAATAATTGCATTGAATTTTCCTGCTCCACTGGATTATTTTGCTGCTTTCCATTTACTCTAGCAATGAAAGTTTGTAGAATGTTTCCTGGAATTCTTTCTGAAAACACTAAGCTAAAATTATTTGGAGGAAAAATTTTTAAAGTATTTTAATCTTTTAAAATGCATAAGCTTTGTGCTTGTACTAGGTATGTACCAAAAATGTCACACTGCATGGAATACACAAACTCTGACAGAAACCAAAAAAAGCAATCTTCTAAAGAAATTATTCATCTTTTAAATTTCATCTGAGTCTTCTTTTTAAAAATAATTATAAATAATGGCACACCAGGAGAAATTTATACATTTTTATGAAAATAATAATGACAGCAGTAGAGAGAAAACGAATGCTTACCCTTAAAACTCAGTAATTAGCCTTAAACAATGGAAAATTGTTATGTCATTGAAAATCATTTCATTGCACATAATGTTATTATCAAGAAACGTCTACATGTAATGTGTAATTTTCCTAAACTAAATCCACTGTTTTGATAAAGCAATTCTGACTCCTCAAGTTAATTGTAGAGCACATCTCTTAAACCTCTTCCAATGCAGAAATTAAGCTGGTCACCAACCCATTAGCTATAGACAGCTGATGATAACATTTAAGTAAATCCTTTTATTGAAAGTATTTTATGTTGAAATTTTTTCTGTAACATTGATTTTAATAATCATAAAGCAACCCAATAAACTATTACCGTTTAGGTTACATGCCCTGAATTGAATGTGCTTTAGAAACACCCAAAGGTACTTGGTAACAATGGAATGTACTGCCTTAGATAATAGCAAGTGTCCACTAAGTTGTCTAACTGAATACAATACTAGGAGTTGGTAAACTAGTCCACCTAGTAAAGATTGTTTCAGACAATATACAATAATTGAACAAATAACAGTATTTTCTTCTTTAAACTCAACATTTATTCATGGAATATAAACTACTTAAGAAATATTTATAGGAAGAGTGTTTCCCTTGAGAGAATTGTAAATTATAAGGCATACACAAAATTGTGCTTTTTATGCATTATTGCTGTTAACAATATGATGAGAATCATTTGTGGACATTTGGTCAAAACCACACAGCAGATTTTGCAGATTGGGATAATTTTGCCTTGCAAGGAGAATGAGTAGAAATAATTTAACATCTCGAAAAGGTGACTTTCTTTATCAGGTATTCTTAGCTAAATAATACCAGAATTGCAGCTTTATAGAATGAAAAGAAATATAACATTTTGACATATGACATAAAAGGTAAAATTTTATAGAACATTCTGCTGTAATGCATTGCTAAAATTATTAGCAGAATTAAGAGTGTGATAATAGTCTCAATTCCCATCAAGGCATCAATGTGGTTGGATTTGATAATATTTAATAGATACTATATTTTCCTTAAAATCACAGGGATAAGAAAGGAAAGGTTGTTATGAAGTTTTGTATCGGGCTAGGAAATAATTTTTATATTGTGCTCCCAGAGGCTGCAGGTGGATTATTACTTACATTAGGTTGCTCAGGTTAAGTTGATGCAGGAAGATGAGGAGCAGGAATCATGGCAGGAAAAGGCCTTTAGGAGGCAAACTGGCCTCCATATTTGGATTCAATCATAATTTTTCTGTTACTAAAACTGCCTAAAGTAGAAGGGATGTGCATCCTTAACTCTTTGCTAGTATAATTAAAAAAGAATTATTTCATGTAGATGGTGCAAATTCACTATTTCTTTTTAAGAAATACATGCATAAGGAAAAACATGCATAAGGATTTCTTGGAAAAACATGCATAAGGATCTGTACATACCAAAACCAAGTATAAGGAGATTCTGAAATATGAACTCTCTGATAAAACCTATGCTAATAAAGTTAATGTCTAAAATCTGTGAGACTATTGTGAAAGTGTACAGAACTGTTATCTTAAGATGCACCCCTCCAGAAAGCGTGGCACCTATGAAATGACAGTCATTGAAAGCCTAGCTTTGCGTATAGAAACCAAGAAAAGCAGTCATAGCTAAGACCAGCTCTGGCTACCTTCTAAACCCAGAGGCAAAGGAGATCCAATAATCAGCTACTTAAAAAGTATCTCTAGCTTTTTAACTACCTTTTTCACCCATAAGAAATATGATTAGGATTCACTGGTTTGCACACTTGGTTCTTTCCTTTCAGATTTTACCACTGTTAAACAAAAATTATAAAAGTCCATTGTTTTGGACTGAGCTTCTGCCTTAAGCCCAACAGACCAGACCGAACTAAAATGGAGTCACTCATTCCAAATGCCAAATAACCAAATTGCAACTTTGAGGAAACAGATGAATCTCAAAACAGACCAGTTCTGGCCAGGTGCGTTGGCTCACGCCTGTAATCCCAGCACTTTGGGAGACCAACAAGGGTGGGTCACCTGAGGTCAGGAGTTCAAGACCAGCCTGGCCAACATGGTAAAAACCCATCTCTACTAAAAATGCAAAAATTTGCCGGGTGCAGTGGTGGGTGCCTGTAATCCCAGCTACTCAGGAGGCTGAGGCAGGAGAATTGCTTGAACTCAGCGGTGGAGGTTGCAGTGAGCTGAGATAACACCATTGCACTCCAGCCTGGGCAACAGAGTGAGACTCCGTCTCAAAAAACAAAGAAACAAACAAACAAACAAACAGAGCAGTTCCTTCCTCAACACAGGATATTCCATTCTTCCTGAGTCTCTATAGTAAGGAAGTCCCCTTTGCTTTAACCCTTGCAAAAAAAGTAACCTTAAGTAGCCTGATGTTAACGAATCAATTTTTTTTCTATAGTTTCCTTGATTTCACCTTATGAAACCCACTGTTCTGCCACTGTCCAGAGAGAGCTTTCATTCTGTTTTGTAGAATGGAGGTTGCCCCAGCAGTAAAGGCCAGTTAGATCCATGACTAAATGTGTTATAATTTTGTCTTTCAACACCATAATCATTGCCTTCCCAAAGAGACTTTCTCAGGTTGTGTTATTAAAATTGATTTCTTCCCGGAATAATATCTCATCACCATGTATATTTCTGCCATTACCTAGTTGCAATCTGTAACTATCTTATTGGTGGGCTGGTTGGGTGGCTTCTTTATTTGTTTGTCTAGCTTGTTAATTGCCTACAAGTCTCCATAAAATGCAAGCACCATGAAGCAACTTCATTGATTGTCTTACCAGCCTCTTCCACAGAATGCAACCCATAACAAGCACTTTGTAAATAATGTTTGACTGACCAAATGAATGAGCATATTTTAAGACACATTCAGTAATCTAGTATGTGGAGGATCCACTGTATCCTCTCCAAAATAACAATATGGTTTTTACCTTAAATTGCTTGAGAAGACATCTTTGGCCTGTGCTTCTTAAACTGGGTAATTATTTAGCATTCCAGGAGAATGCATGCAACCAAATGGCATACAGTGGTACTTTTGGGGATAATTATTTTTTTCCTCAAAGATTAGAGAAAAAAATAAACTAAGTTATTTAATACATAGTTTTAAAATATTAAATGTGAATTCTGCTAAATAATAGAATGAAAATTCATTTGAAATTTTAAATTTAGAGGCATTTTTTTTGCATAGAATAGTGAATCATTTAAGGTTATCTGGCCAGATCCTGAGAGAGTTATATATTCTTTTACTTCTCATTGGAATAATAGTGGGTAAACATTTCATGAAGTATTTTTAGGGTATTTTGTTCTCTCTGATACATCAGTTAGAACGTCTTGTAACATAAATTTTATTCCCTTGCAAATCCAATTCCAATATTTTTTTTTTTGGAGACAGAATTTCGCTCTGTCACCAGGCTGCAATGCACTGGCGTGACCTCGACTCACTGCAACCTCCAGCTCCCAAGTTCAAGCAATTCTCCTGCCTCACCCTCCCAAGTAGCTAGAAATACAGGCGCCCGCCACCATGCCCCGCTAATTTTTGTATTTTTAGTAGAGAAGGAGTTTCGCCATATTGGCCAGGCTGGTCTCGAACTACTGACCCTGTGATCCACCCACCTCAGCCTCCCAAAGTGCTGGGATTACAGGTGTGAGCCACCGCACCCAGCCACAATAGTCTATTTTTAAGACAGTTTATTATATTGCATAGGAATTTCAAATGACACAAGCTATATTATTTCTGTTTATAAAAATAGAAAAATCTTAAAAGAAATTGATGAATGCAAACCAACATGTTATTCATGCATGCTGTCTTAAAAGGGCTCGGTTTTTATTGTTAACCTGCACTTTAAATGGCCTTTGCTAGAAATGCAGGAATTGCCCCCAGAGTGTTATCAATATAAAAGCATCATAGTGTTTACCACTGCAGGAAATCTTTTTGTTCATGTCTGTTTCCAGCTCTCATTTTGCAGCTGCTTGGCCAATTTGAAATGTTTTGTTCAGAGATGATTAGGGTAAGACTGTGAATGCCTTTTTTTCTCAGGAGAAATCATCAAACACCACTAAAGACAAATTCTCCTGAATAAGAAATCCTTATTAAGTCATTTTTACTATATTTCAGTCCTGTTTGTGCAGCTTAGTAATCACACAAGAGAGGAAGAGCAGAGACAGTTGAGAGTAAAACAAGAGAACAATATATTCATGCTACATAAAGAAGTGAGGTGGGAATATGGAGAAAGAGGAGCAGATGAGAATCAAAGAAAAGAAAAATCAGGTGATTGAAGTAGACACATTGAATGAGGACAGACAAATGAATACGAAGCCCTCTTCTTTAACCTTTTTATGGATTGATGATTTTTGAGAAAGGGGCATGTTTTAGCATTCATATTCTGATAAATACATTCGCATGATGTGATGAAAACACACTTCTGAAATTCTTTTAAAAGTTCTTTACGTTCAGATTTTTACAAGAACAGCTTAGTTTTATAAAAGTTATTTTAAAGAAAAGAATAAGAAACCAATATTACATTTTGAATTAATGACCTTGGTCTTAATTTGAAATTTGGCCAAGCACAGGGGATGCCCGATCTCATAAAATTCATTCTGTTCATAGTTTATTGAGAGTTCAAAAGGATCCTGCTACAGAAACTTTACCTGCACATTAAAGTCATGTGTAGGCAATATGGATTGACAATGTCTGAGTCTCTAGGAAGACTCAGGAATACTCTTTTCCCACCCATAGCATTAAAATTCTATTATAGAAGTATTCTCCATGTTACACAGAAAGAAATAATAGACTGGATAACTTCAATCATAGTGATCAAGACTTGCAGATTATCTGTTCAAGAAGATAGAATAAGTAAAGTACAGTGTGAATGTCCTTTTGTCCTTGAATTATATCCAGGTGTGCATAGGTAGCAACAGCTACTCTCCACATTGATAGTGGGTTGAAGTCACTATTATTGTTGGATTCCATACACCCCTTTCTGGATATTAACTTCTCTTAAAATTAAAATTCCCAGAGAAGAAATTGATTGATTTTTCTATATCATGTGCCCACAACATGGCTAGAGCAGGGGCAGGAAGCTTCGAAGTGAGAGTCACACAGGGAGTCTGCAAAGGTGCAGTTGGAATTTTTGAAATCATGCTACCCTTTCATTTTCCCCATTACATTAATGTGAAATATTTATCTTGCAACATTGGAGTGAAGAGTGAATAAGAAATCTTGCTTCCATTCATTCATTCTACAAATATTTAATGAGGTTTGATATGATTTGGCTCTGTGTCTCCACCCAAATCTCATCTCGAATTACAATCTCCACATGTTGAGGGAGGGACCTGGTGGGAGGTTATTGGATCATGGGGGCAGTTTTCCCTATGTTGTTCTTGTGAGTTCTAACAAGATATGATGGTTTAAAAGTGTGGCACTTCCTCTCTCTCTCTCTATCCCGCTCTCTCCCTCCCTCCCTCTTTCCATCTCTCTCCTGCCACCACGTAAGACATACCTTGCTTCCCCTTCACCTTCTGCCATGATTGTAAGTTTCCTGAGGACTCCCAGCCATGCAAAACTATGAGTCAATTAAACCTCTAGTCTTTATAAATGACCCAGTCTCAGGTGGTTCTTTATAGTAGTGTGAAAATGGACTAATACAAGGTTCTATATGTTCAAGACTCATTTTTGTATGAAAGTAGATTGCTCCTATCAATGTTACAGAATATTTTTTATTTCTGTAAGTATTCAGAAAATATTTTTTCCTGATTTTAGATACTATCATGAACAGGCAAGAAAATATACTTTGAAATCATAGTAACCCTTTTTGGTGCTACACTGTGGCACAGCACTGTAGGTGAAAACTTGGTGTAAAAACTCACTTCTGGCAATTAAACCTGAAGAAGAAAGTTATAGTACCAAATTTTAGCATAAAATCATTTGAATTATTAGCATTATCTAAATATTCTTGTGTGATGATGTTATTTGTATCTAAATATTACACATGACATAGGTTAACATATATTCTAAAATTTGACAGCAAAAGCAAGAGTTAACCTGTATTGGGGTTCTAGGTGTGGTGGCTCATGCCTGCAATCGCAGCACTTTGGGAGGCCAAGGCAGGAGGGTTACTTGAACTTATCAGTTCAAGACCAGCCTGGGCAACATGGTGAGACCCCATCTCTATAAAAAAGTGCAAAAATTAGCTGAGTGTGGTGGTGTGAGTTTGTAGTCCCAGCTACTCAGGAGGCTGAGGTACATGGATGGCTTGAGTCCTAGAGGTGGAGGCTGCAGTGAACCGTGTTTGTGTCACTGAATAACAGCCTGAACAACCTGCCTGTCTCAAAATAAAAACTGAGAGTTTACTATGTGCCAGAAGCTAATTGCTTGATTCATATTAACTCAATCGTTTTCTAGAACTCAACAATTTAGATACTTTCATTTGCATTATTTTCAGTTGAAAAGTCTGTGGTCAATAAACTTTTCCAAGGCTACATGTTTAATATTTAGATACCTTTTTCTCTTTCACAAATGAGTATATGAAGGCACTGTGAAACCAATTTAATTTTCACAAGGTTACGTGGCTAATATCAAGCAGAGATGGAATCTGAATGTAGGCTGCAAGGTAAAAGGAAAATATGCTCAGCTATTAGGCTATTCTGTCAATATCATACTCAAATGAGCCACCCAGAGGTGGAGGTAAATAAATAAATACAACAAAACATATAAGTTTTTCTATTTAAAACATTTTTCAATTAAATTTTTAGTTAGAAAGGAAATAATGTTACCAGAAATTTGGAAAACAACAAAAAAGCAGAATTAATCATTACACATAGTAGGCCCGTCACAGTGGCTCACGCATATAATCTCAGCACATTGGGAAGTCAAGGCTGGAATATTGCATGAGGTCAGGAGTTCGAGACCAGCTTGGGCAAAACAGTGAGATCCCATCTGTAAAAAATATCTAAAAATTATCCAAACATGTGGCCCACTTCTGTAGTCCTATTTACTCATGAGGCTGAGGTGGGAGATTACTTGAGCCCAGGAGTTTGTGGTTGCAGTGAGCTATGATCACGACTGTACTCCAGCCTAAGTGACAGAGCAAGACTATGTCTTTTTAAGAAAATAAAAATAAAAAAGAGTTATATAAAACAATTTCAGAAATGCCATTGTTAACACTTTGGAGTATTTACACTGTTTTTACACTTTCATTAAATATATATTTCATAAAATACTTAGTAGTAAGTACATAAATTTGTATTTTGCTTTTCATTAATATGTTATACATATGTATTTACATATATACACACATATAAATACAAACATATACATACACACACACACACACATATATACATATATATCAGCTATTCTTTTTTTTTTTTTTTTTTGAGACAGAGTCTCGCTCTGTCACCCAAGCTGGAGTACAGTGGCGCGATCTCAGCTCACTGCAAGCTCTGCCTCCCAGCTTCACGCCATTCTCCTGCCTCAGCCTCCTGAGTAGATGGGACTACAGGCGCCCGCCACCACGCCCGGCTAATTTTTTGTATTTTTAGTAGAGACGGAGTTTCACCATGTTAGCCAGGATGGTCTGAATCTCCTGACCTCGTGATCCACCCGCCTCGGCCTCCCAAAGTGGTGGGATTACAGGCGTGAGCCACTGCGCCCGGCCAGATATTCTTTCTTCTATTATCATAATTATCCAGCCCTTTATCTTCAGTAATCAGAGGTGTTTGTTATATGGCTGAAGCCAAAATAATGATATAAATTAGATATTTCTAATTCATTTTTATTTTTAAAAAGTGATCTTTTTTCCAGTTTGTATTTTGTGAAAATTGTAGTCAGCCTCCCACTTTTTCTCTTACATAAATCTATTTCTTCCTAATAAGGTCAATTTCAGAAGAGGAATTATTGGGTCAAATAGGCCTCCTAATTTTGAATAGTTTTGTGTGGTTTGGCATTTGTATTATAATCCTTTTATTCTTCTGTTTTATGAATCTTTTTAAAAGAAACTAAGGCAGACTCTCAGAATTTGAACTAGTATCTTTTTAAATTTGATACTCAGGCCATTACTTAGTATACTCTGGGCTCAGAGTCCGAAAGACCTAAAAGGATATAGGGGTTCCTCTTTTCTTGGCATCCCATGAAAAGGCATGCTTAGGCTTGCTGAATCTATCATCGAGATGGACCCCAGTAGAAGATGTTGCTCTACCTCTCACTTTCTCTGCTTTTTGTAGACTAAGAGTGAGACACATCATGCAAGAGTTTGGGAGTCACAGACACAGTTTGAGTCCAGTAGCCAGGCAACCTGATATTTGCTTCCAGAGGTTTACAGGATTGAATACAGAAACCAGAGGTGTAGCATCTGGAGAATTTGAAGGTCCCTGAACAAATGGCACATTGAGTTTGAATGTGCCTCCTCTTATTGAAGAAAAAGGAAAGCCTTAGGTAATGTGGGAAGTTTTAGACTCTCCTGCTGGAAGAGAGAAAGCCATATTTCCCAACTACCTCCTTATGAGGCAATCCAAAGAGAACTCCCAGGATTAATCGTGACTGGTGGTCTTCAAAAATAGTCCTCTGGATCTGAAATTATGTCTTCTTCCAAAGTTTTTCCAGCTGGGTGGAGTGGCTCATGCCTGAAATCCCAGCACTTTGGGAGGTTGAGGTGGGTGGATCACCTGAGGTCAGGAGTTCAAGACCAGCCTGGCCAACACGGTGAAACCCCCTCTCTACTAAAAATACAAAAATTAGCCTGGCGTGGTGGCATATGCCTGTAATCCTCACTACTAGGGAGACTGAGACAGGAGAATCACTTGAACCCAGGAGGTGAAGGTTGTAGTGAGCCAAGATGGTGCCACTGCACTCTAGCCTGGGTGACAGAGCAAGACTCTGTCTCAAAACACAAACAAACAAAAATCTTCTACTATCTCTAGGAACCACAGAGAGATCTTAAACTATTAAAGGAGTAATTTCTCCCTCTAAACACTGCTTTAGCTGTGTCCCAGAGATTCTGGTACATTGTGTCTTTGTTCTCATTGGTTTCAAATAACTTATTTATTTCTGCCTTAATTTTGTTGTTTACCCAGTAGTCATTTAGGATCAGTTCAGTTTCAATGTAGTTATGTAGTTTTGAGTGAGTTTCTTAATCCTGAGTTCTAATTTGGTTGTACTGTGATCTGAGAGACTCTTTGTTATGATTTCCATTTCTTTTTGGCATTTGCTGGGAAGTGTTTTATTTTCAATTATGTGGTCAACTTTAGAATCAGTGTGATGTGATGCTAAGAAGAATGTATATTCTGTTGATTTGCAGTGGAGAGTTCTGTGGATGTCTATTAGGTCCGCTTGGTTCAGAGCTGAGTTCAAGTCCTGAATATCCTTGTTAATTTTCTGTCTCATTGATCTGCCTAATATTGACAGTGGGTGTTAAAGTCTCCCACTATTATTGGATGGGAGTCTAAATCTCTTTGTAGGTCTCAAAGTGTGTCCGGAATTGGTGGGTTCTTGGTCTCACTGACTTCAAGAATGAAGCTGCAGACCCTCACGGTGAGTGTTACAGCTCTTAAGGTGGCGTGTCTGGAGTCTGTCCCTTCTGATGTTCAGATGTGTTCGGAGTTTCTTCCTTCTGGTGGGTTCGTGGTCTCGCTGGCTCAGGAGAGAAGCTGCAGACCTTCGTGGTGAGTGTTACAGCTCTTAAGGCAGCGCGTCTGGAGTTGTTCGCTCCTCCTGGTGGGCTCGTGGGCTCACTGGGCTCAGGAGTGAAGCTGCAGATCTTTGCGGTGAGTGTTACAGCTCATAAAAGCAGCGTGGACCCAAAGAGTGAGCAGTAGCAAGATTTATTGCAAAGAGCGAAAGAACAAAGCTTCCACAGTGTGGAAGGGGACCCGAGTGGGTTGCCAAGGCTGGCTCCCGCAGCCTGCTTTTATTCTCTTATCTGGCCCCACCCACATCCTGCTGATTGGTAGAGCCAAGTGGCCTGTTTTGTCAGGGCACTGATTGGTGCGTTTACAATCCCTGAGCTAGATACAAAGGTTCTCCACGTCCCCATCAGATTAGTTAGATACAGAGTTTCCACACACAGGTTCTCCAAGGCCCCACCAGAGCAGCTAGATACAGAGTGTCAATTGGTGCATTCACAAACCTTGAGCTAAACACAGGGTGCTGATTGGTGTGTTTACAAACCTTGAGCTAGATACAGAGTGCCCATTGGTGTATTTACAATCCTTGAGCTAGACATAAAGGTTCTCCACGTCCTCACCAGAGCAGCTAGATACAGAGTGTTGATTGGTGTACTCACAAACCTTGAGCTAAGCACAGGGTGCTGATTGGTGTGTTTACAAACCTTGAGCTAGATACAGAGTGCCCATTGGTGTATTTACAATCCTTGAGCTAGACATAAAGGTTCTCCACGTCCTCACCAGAGCAGCTAGATACGGAGTGTCGATTGGTGCACTCACAAACCTTGAGCTAAGCACAGGGTGCTGATTGGTGTATTTACAATCCCTGAGCTAGATATAAAGACTCTCCACGTCCCCACCAGACTCAGAAGCCCAGCTGGCTTCACCTAGTGGATCCCACACCGGGGCTGCAGGTGGAGCTGCCTGCCAGTCCTGCGCTGTGCGCTCGCATTCCTCAGCCCTTGGGTGGTCGATGGGACTGGGCGCCATGGAGCAGGGGGTGGCGCTCGTCGGGGAGGCTCAGGCCGCACAGGAGCCCATGGAGTGGGTGGGAGGCTCAGGCATGGCAGGCTGCAGGTCCTGAGCCCTGCCCCATGGGAAGGCAGCCAAGGCCCGGCGAGAAATCGAGTGCAGTGCCGGTGGGCCAGTACTGCTGGGGGACTCAGTACACCCTCCGCAGCCACTGGACCGAGTGCTAAGTGCCCCACTGCCTGGGGCTAGCAGGACTGGCTGGCTGCTGTGAGTGCGGGGCCCACCAAGCCCATGCCCACCAGGAACTCCAGCTGGCCCGCAAGCACCACACGCAGCCCCGGTTCCCACTCGTGTCTCTCCCTCCACACCTCCCTGCAAGCTGAGGAAGTGGGCTTCAGCCTTGGCCAGCCCAGAAAGGGGCTCCCACAGTGCAGTGGGGGCGCTGAAGGGCTCCTCAAATGCCACCAAAGTGGGAGCCCAGGCAGGGGAGGTGCCGAGAGCAAGTGAGGGCTCTGAGGACTGCCAGCATGCTGTCACCTCTCAAAAGAACTTGCTTTATGAATCTGGGTGCTCTTGTATTGGGTGCATATATATTTAGGATAGTTAGCTCTTCTTGTTGCATTGATCCCTTTAGCATTATGTAATGCCCTTCTTTGCCTTTTTTGATCTTTGTTGTTTTAGAGTCTGTTTTATCAGGGACAGGAATTATAACCCTTGCTTTTTTTTTTTTTTTTTTTTTTTTTTTTTTTGCTTTCCATTTTCTTGGTAAATATTCCTCTATCCCCTTTTTTGAGCCTATGTGTATCTCTGCATGTGAGATGGGTATCCTGAATATAGCACACAGATGGGTCTTGACTTTTTATCCAATTTGCCAGTCTGTGTCTTTTGAGGCCTTTAGCCTGTTTACATTTAAGGTTAATATTGTTATGTGTGAATTTGATCCTGTCATTATGATGCTAGCTGGTTATTTTGTCCATTAGTTGATGCAGTTTCTTCATAGTTTTGATGGTCTGTAGAGATATTTAGAGAACCGAATGCCCACAGGAGAAAGCGAGAAAGATCTAAAATAGGCACCCCAACATCACAATTAAAAGAACTATAGAAGCAAGAGCAAACAAATTCAAAAGCTAGCAGAAAGCAAGAAATAACTAAGACCAGAGCAGAACTGAAGGAGACAGAGACATGAAAAACTCTTCAAAAAAAAATCAATGAATCCATGAACTGGTTTTTTGGAAAGATTAACAAAATAGCTATACTGCTACCCAGACTAATAAAGAAGAAAAGAGAGAAGATTCAAATAGACACAATAAAAAATGATAAAGGGGATATCTCCGCCAATCCCACAAAAATACAAACTACCATCAGAGAATACTATGAACACCACTACACAAATAAACTGGAAAATCTGGAAGAAATGGATAAATTCCTGGACACACACACCCTCCCAAGACTAAACCAGGGAGAAGGCAAATCCCTGAATAGAACAATAACAAGTTCTGAAATTGAGGCAGTAATTAATAGACTACCAACCAAAAAATGCCCAAGATCAGATGGATTCACAGCCAAATTCTGCAGGAGGTACAAAGAGGAGCTGTTACTACTCCTTCTGAAACTATTCCAAACAGTAGAAAAAAATGACTCCTCCCTAACTCACTTTATGAGGCCAGCATCATCCTGATACCAAAATCTGGCAGAGACACACACACAAAAAAGAAAACTTTAACCGGGCGTGGTAGCTCATGCCTGTAATCCCAGCACTTTGGTAGGCCAAGGCGGGCAGATCACAAGGTCAGGAGATCAAGACCATGCTGGCTAACACAGTGAAACCCCGTCTCTACTAAAAATACAAAAAAAAAAAAAAAAAAAAAAAGCTGGGCATGGTGGTGGGCGCCTGTAGTCCCAGCTACTTGGGAGGCTGAGGCAGGAGAATGGTGTGAACCTGGGAGGCAGATCTTGCAGTGAGCCAAGATCACACCACTGCACTCCAGCCTGGGCAACAGAGTGAGACTCTGTCTCAAAAAAAAAAGAAAAAAGAAAACTTCAGGCCAACATCCCTGATGAACATCTATGCAAAAATCCTCAATAAAATACTGGCAAATCAAATCCAGCAGCACATCAAAAAGCTTATCCACCATGATCAAGTTGGTTTCATCCCTGAGATGCAAGGCTGATTCAACATATGCAAATCAATAAACATAATCCATCACATAAACAGAACCATTGACAAAAGCCAAATGATTATCTCAATAGCTGCATTTAAGGCCTTTGATAAAATTCAACACCGCTTCATGCTATAAACTCTCAATAAACTAGGTATTAATGGAACATATCTCAAAATAATAAGAGCTATTTATGACAAACCCGTAGCCAATGTCATAATGAAAGGGCAAAAGGTGGATGCATTCCCTTTGAAAACTGGCACATGACAAGGATGCTCTCTCTCACCACTCCTATTCAACATAGTATTGGAAGTTCTGGCCATGGCAATCAGGCAAGGGAAAGAAATAAAAGTATTCAAATAGGAAGAGAGGAAGTCAAATTGTCTCTGTTTGCAGATGACATCATGGCATATTTAGAAAATCCCATTGCCTCAGCCCAAAATCTTCTTATACCCTGATAAGCAACTTCAGCAAAGTCTCAGGATACAAAATCAATGCGCAAAAATCATGAGTATTCCTTTACACCAATAATAGACAAACAGCCAAATCATGAGTGAACTCCCATTCACAATTGCTATAAAGAAAATAAAATACTTAGGAATACAACTAACAAGGGATGTGAAGGACCTCTTCAAAGAGAATTACAAACCACTGCTCAAGGAAATAAGAGAAAACACAAACAAATAGGAAAACATTCCATTCTCATGGATAGGAAGAATCAATATCGTGAAAATGACCATATGGCCCAAAGTAATCTAGAGATTCAATGCTATGCCCATCAAGCTGCTATTGACTTTCTTTATAGAATTAGAACTAAATTACTTTAAATTTCATATGGAACCTAAAAAGAGCACATATTCTTGTGATAGTTTGCTGAGAATGATGGTTTCCAGCTTCATCCATGTCCCTACAAAGGACATGAACTCATCCTTTTTTATGGCTGCATAGTATTCCATGGTGTATATGTGTCACATTTTCTTAATCCAGTCTATCATTGATGGACATTTGGGTTGGTTCCGAGTCTTTGCTATTGTACTCATAGGTGGGAATTGAACAATGACAACACTTGGGCACAGGAAGGGGAACATCACAAACCGGGGCCTGTAGTGGGGTAGGAGAAGGGGGGAGGGAAAGCATTAGGAGATATACCTAATGTAAATGATGAGTTAATGGGTACAGCACACCAACATGGCACATGTACACATATGTAACAAACCTGCATGTTGTGCACATGTACCCTAGAACTTAAAGTATAATTTAAAAAAAGGAAAAAAATAAAAATAAGAAATAGAAATAAAAAACCCAAAAAACTGAAAAAAAAAAAGAGCACATATAGCCAAGACAGTCCTAAGCAAAAAGATCAAAGCTGGAGGCATCACACTACCTGACTTCAAACTATACTATGAGGCTACAGTAACCAAAACAGCATGGTACTGGTACCAAAACAAAGATATAAACCAATGGAACAGAACAGAGGCCTCAGAAATAACACCAACCATCATCCTACAACCATCTGATCCTTGACAAACCTGACAAAAACAAGCAATGGGGAAAGGATTCCCTATTTAATAAATGGTGTGGGAAAACTGGCTAGCCATATGCAGAAAGCTGAAACTGGACCCCTTCCTTACGCCTTATGCAAAAATTAACTGAAGATGGATTAAAGACTTAAACGTAAGACCTAAAACCATAAAAACCCTAGAAGAAAACCTAGGCAATACCATTCAGGACATAGGCATGGGCAAAAACTTCATGACTAAAACACCAAAAGCAATGGCAACAAAAGCCAAAATTGACAAACGGGATCTAATTAAACTTAAAAGCTTCTGCACAGTAAAAGAAACTATCATCGGAGTGAACAGGCAACCTACAGAATGGGAAAAAATTTTTGCAATCTATCCATCTGACAAAGGGCTAATATCCAGAATCTATAAGGAACTTAGACAAATTTACAAGAAAAAAACAAACAACCCCATCAAAAAGTGTCTGTTCAGACACTTCTCAAAAGAAGACATTTATGCAGCCAACAAACATATGAAAAAAAAGCACATCATTACTGGTCATTAGAGAAATGCAAAGCAAAAACACAATGAGATCCCATCTCACACCAGTTAGAATGGCAATCATTAAAAAGTCGGGAAACAACAGATGCTGGAGAGGATGTGGAGAAATAGGAATGCTTTCACACCATTGGTGGGAGTGTAAGTTAATTCAACCATTGTGGGAGACAGTGTGGTGGTTCCTCAAGGATCTGGAACCAGAAATACCATTTGACCCATGGATCTCATTACTGGGTATATACCCAAAGATTATAAATCATTCTAATATAAAGACACATGCACATATGTTTATTGCAACACTGTTTCCCATAGCAAGGACTTGGAACCAACCCAAATGCCCAGCAATGATAGACTGGATAAAGAAAATGTGGCACATATGCACCCTGGAATACTATGCAGCCATAAAAAAGGATGAGTTCATGTCTTTTGCAGGGACATGGATGAAGCTAGAAACCATCATTCTCAGCAAACTAACACAGGAACAGAAAAACCAAACATTGCATGTTCTCACTCATAAGTGGGAGTTGAACAATGAGAATACATGGACACAGGGAGAGAAACATCACACACTGGGTCCTGTTGGGGGGTAGGGGACAAGAGGAGAGATAGCCTTAGGAGAAATACCTAATGTAGATGACTGGTTGACGGGTGCAGCAAACCACTATGGCACATCTATACCTACATAACAAACATGCACGTTCTGCATATGTATGTCAGAACTTAAAGTATAATAATTAAAAAAAGAAGTAATTTTTCCAGGACGTTGAGGCATCTACATACTGCATTGAAAAGTGAGAAACTGAAAGAAAACTCTAAATAAGGAGGTAAGAGAAGGGACAAGGAGCTTTGAAGTTCCCACAACTTAAGTTGGTAAGGATTTCAGGGAACTTCCTCAGGAAATCAACCTGCAAATTTCAGTTCAGCTCTATGTTGAATTCTAAGAAATTCAGTAATCATTCTAAGCTCCAGATGCCAGGGCTTGATAATCACTCTGCAAACAATTGCATGGAGGTAACTCCCCTTGGGCCCTTTTCCATTCTGTTGATTTGTGTGGTGTTCAGAGGCCTATTATCTCTTCAGTCTTTTTTTCTTCCAGGAACTAATCTTGGACTTCTCTCTTCCTCTTCACCTCCAGGGTAGCTATTACCGCTTGGAATTATAGCAAACTTTGTGCAAAATCAATCCACGCAGGCAAACTAGAAAGTAAAGTTCTGCCAGCTGGATTTATGCATGACAGGACCTATCTTACGTTTTTTATTGTAGGATGATGGAATCCCTCACTCTATATTTTTAAAGGAGTCAAACAACCTGGCCATGCCTGTTTCCATGAAGCAAATTGTTTTCTGCCATTTTTCAGAAGATGCAATTGCGTTCCAGAGAAGAATGGGAACCATGAGAGGTGTTAATGTAGAGAATATTCTAGTAGATGTTCTGATCACTCACTTCTAGCTAAAGAGCATATCCCTACAAAACCAGGAGATTACATCACTTATGCTCAAGATCCTTGAAAGCTATTTAGGATAGTCCACTTATAATCAATTCTCACTAATTTTGTGATATAAATATTATATTTATAGTTTTATCAGCCCTTCATTCCTAACATCATCTGTTTTATATTATATCCCACTATGTTTTTGTGTAAAATTAGAATTAACTTGTGATATCAAGCTGCGTCCTATTTATTTTCAGAGATTAGGCATTTAGTTCTATTTTTGAAGGTGAAAATCCTTTAAAGGGAAATCCTGTAGTTGTTAAAGAAGTGAAACCTCCTACGGCTTTTTCATCCTATTTTGGAGTATTGTGGGAAAGTAGCCAAAATTCCTATTTTCCCAGTTTTCGTTGTTCTATAAAATAACCATCACCATGACAATATTCTCATGTCTCTTATAAAAGATCCACAATCGTTTGACAATTAAATATACTAACTTGTTAAATCTGAGTCACCAACTGAATTTAGACATTAGTTGAATCTGAGACATGAGTTGAATTCAGAACCCCACTAAACTGCTTTTTAAATACTAGAACTAATATAATCCCTCTTTGGGGATATATTAGGATTTGGTATCTTTACTTCATTTATCTAAACTTGACTTTATTTTAGTAGACTAAAAATATGGTCATTTTATTGAGGTTATTGCATCCCATGTGGAAAGTGAAATATGGAGGTGCTAGACCACTGACTCATGAGTTAAAGGAATTTGGTGGAGTGTAAATGAAAAAGATGCCATCATTCAATTAGAAATTCCTATATTAGGAACAGTCAAATTATAATTTGTTATAAGTTATCCAATCTAATTTTCTATTTTTTGGCAAATTTTCTTTTCCCTGGTTGTTAACTGTAATTGCTCAAATGTGCTAGATAAATATTTATTAAAAGATATTCATGCTAAGGTTTCAGAGATGAAACCAATGAACTCATGTAGCATGACTTACGCTCTTTAAATCTAGGATAAATTGAAAGAAGGACAAGACTTCTGAGAGGTTGGCCACCTCTTATTATGAAACGTCTGTTCTCCCCACCTCCCACCCCCATCTTTAGACTCTGTTAAGCCAAATGGTGTATAAAGCTGACCCGATACACTTTTAATACACCTAAATCTCTAAGCTTTACTAGAGACTCCATGGGATTTTTGTGTACCCAAAAATGATCAATCTCTCCACGTACCCAAGATTGACAACAATCTGGGGCTAATCTTGATGTTCTGAATCTGACTGGTGGGTAAATGTTAAAATGCTAGAGGCTGTATCTCAGCTTGGCTAAGTTATTTAATTGAATTAAGTGATACCACATGTAAAACTTACAAGACTCATACAAAAGTAAGAAATGTAATGAAACACTGCTGTTTCCCCATTTTATTAGTTTTTATATTCTTTTCATTTTCTGCATCAGGAAAAACTGTTTTATTATTCTCTATGTCATTACTGTGCTTTTGAAAGATATAGAATTGACAACCTCAGGAAAGAAAATGTCTTTATTCATGAAGAAAACAATTATATGAGCAGCAGCAGTTTCTACTTTGCTTGCATAGCTCCCAGCAAATATTTCTTAAAACTACTGGAAAAAAGGTCTATAAGGCATTACAGGAAGAAACAGACATGACCCTTATTTCATTTCCTATTCACCATGAATTCCTACAACCCCAGGGTAGCAGGGATTTTGGAAACCTGGGTTGAATGATTCATGCCAGATCAGTGACCTAATATCCGTTGAGAGGTGGTGCTTCTTCATTGCTATTTACTAAGGCCGTCTCCCTCAAAGAGACCTTGAGTAGGGTGACTCCTCTCTCATCAAAAATCTCCCTCTAAATCCCCCTTGACATTAAAAATGCTGTGTCCTATCTTTGGTGAGTTTTTGAAACTGCAGACTTGGCACCTTCTAGTGAATAGCTATGCTCCTATTTTCAGTTAAACAAACAAACAAACAAAAAACACTAACTGTATTTCACAATGTGTAAAGTTTGGAATTTGGAGGGGTTTCGGGTATAAGTCATTTTTTATATATACAGTTTACATAGTCTTGTTGATCTTTTCCTTGCCACTGAATACCTGAAGCTACTGTAATAGCCTTCTAAGTGTTTTGCTTCTTAGCAGAAAATGATTTATTGAGTAATGTTACAGCCATTCCCAGGGTAAGTGAGGATGGTATTGAAGTGACTTATGTGACAGTCTCATTTTGCAGCACCAGTGCCCTTATTAGAGTTCTTCATGGACAAATCAAAAATCTAAAAGTAATCTGCTTTCATCTGTTAAAGATTCTTCTCCCCACAATCACACTTCTGTGATGATAGAACACTTTTTCCCCCAAAGGGATGGATGAGAATGATATGGCTACTATCTAATCTACGCAATATCCTTCCAGAAGATAATATAAAGTCTGAAGAGTATTCCAAATACTTAGAGAAAGCCTAACTTACAGATTCTTCTCTCTCCTTCCAAAACCACTGCTATACACAAACTTACTGTGATATCAGCAGTCTTATATTTTAGATGTTGTTGCTGTTTTTTCTTATTCTCCTTTGCATCCAGGCAACCCATCTCTATTCTTAACTTGCATCCTGGAAGGCTTATCTCAAGTAAATAGGACACAGCAGAACACCGAGCAAAGCAATTTTACTAACAATCCTACCTCATTTCAAAGGTTTTCTCTGTTCTTGCTAAGGTTTTAATTGACATACACATTTGGAAATTCAAATTTATTGATTTCTAGCAGTCCTCACTTAGTAATGACTATTCACTTAACCCTTCTTAAAATTAAAATTCAAAGGGAAGAGTTTTTATTTATTTTACAAATATAATGCAGTATGTATTACTGATAATAATAGTTGGTTAAGTATGACTGTAACTGCATCTTTTCATTGGGTAAGCTTGTAAAGGAGAGAGAGTTTCTTGCTAACCACATAAACTCTGCAAATAGAATCTTTCTGGAACAACTGTTATGTATAAAATTAGCTTTGTTTAAAATTCACATCCAAATACAATGTGAGTCTATTTATCACATCTTCCTTTTTCACATCTAAAAATCATAAAACACTCTGAAATAGTCATTCTCTTTATCTTCATTTTATAAGCAACTGCTTAATTTGCATTAGCAACCTAAACAATCATCATTTTATAGAAATGGAAGCATTTACAATTAAAATATCTGCAGGCCAATTATTCACAACTGGAGTATTTAAGAAGATAACTAGCATCCTGAGTAGCTGAGAATACAGGCATGTGCCACCACACCCAGCTAATTTTTTAATATTTTGTAGAGATGAGGTCTCACTATATTGTCAAGGCTGGTCTTTAACTTTAGCCTCAAGAAATCCTCCACCTCAGCCTCCCAAAATGCTGGGATTATAGGTGTGAGCCACTGAACCCAGCCAAGCACCAAGATACTGTGGGTGATAGGTACCACGGCAGTGCTCTGTGGAGATTTTTTTTTTTTTTCCTTGAGACGGAGTCTCGCTCTGTCGCCCAGGCTGGAGTGCAGTGGCGTGATCTTGGCTCACTGCAACCTCTGCCTCCTGGGTTCATGCCATTCTCCTGCCTCAGCCTCCCAAGTAGCTAGGACTACAGGCGCCCGCCACCATGCCCGGCTAATTTTTTGTATTTTTAGTAGAGACGGGGTTTCACCGTGTTACCCAGGATGGTCTCGATCTCCTGACCTCGTGATCCACCCACTTCGGCCTCCCAAAGTACTGGGATTACAGGCATGAGCCACCGCTCCTGGCCAAGATTCTTAACTGAAAATATTTATGTCAAATTATTACCCAAGTATGTTCTGCCTTCACAGCTAAGTAAGCTTTTTATAATCGTCTGTTAATTTGCAACTTTAAACCCACCACTCATTGTTATTCCTTTCTATTGCAAAAAAAAAAGCCACTTCGTTGTTAAAGAGCTAAGGTGACATCAACACTGCTGTCTAGCTGTGCCCTTGTGGTTCTAGCAATTTTAACAGTCGTCCGAAAGCACAGGTCTGTCTCTAAGTCATGAGGTTTTAAACATAGCTCACTAAAAATAAATAAATAAAAAAGAAGATAGCTATAGGACAAAATAAATCTGAGAGTGAGAAAAGTTGTCACTCTCTGAAGTTATCTTTAGGTTGTTTTATAATTATTTTGTTATCTTTTGCTTAGTGAGAAACTACCTCAATTCTTAGTGGCTTAAAATAATCACTTTGATTTTTCTTCATAATTTTGATGGTAAAGAATTGCAGAACTCATCTAAGGCAGTTTGACTTAAGCAGTGTCAACTAGAGTGATTTGAAATAGAGAATCTATGGCCGGGCGCGGTGGCCCACGCCTGTAATTCCAGCACTTCGGGAGGCTGAGGCGGGTGGATCACAAGTTCAGGAGATCAAGACCATCCTGGCTAACAAGGTGAAACCCCGTCTCTACTAAAAATACAAAAAATTAGCCAGGCGTGGTGGCGGGCGCCTGTAGTCCCAGCTACTCGGGAGGCTGAGGCAGGAGAATGGTGTGAACCTGGGAGGCCGATCTTGCAGTGAGCCGAGATTGTGCCACTGCACTCCAGCCTGGGCGACAGAGCAAGACTCTGTCTCAAGAAAAAAAAAAAGGAAATAGAAAATCTATATTGAAAGTGGCTTCTTCGCCACATCTGAATATTTAGCCTCCTTTGCCTCTCCAGTTCTACAGAAGACATCTTATCCTCCAGAGAATCTACATGGCCTGATTATCTCTTCTCACAGTCCAGAGGTCCCAGAGCAGTTGTTTTCTTACCAGGTGACTGGCTTCTAAGAGCAAGTGTTCCAAAAAACAAAGTGGAAGCTGTCAAACCTTTATGGCTCATACTTGAAAACTGGTGCAATGTTACTGTGTAACTTATCTGTTTGTGAAAACAGAAGAAAGCTTTACAGAGACCAAGGGGTAGAGAGTTAGGCCCCAAATCTCAAAGGGACAAATATCAACAATTTATGACAATCATCAATCTCCCACAGTAAAAGAATTCTCATGCTAGTGTTTAGTAGAATGATTCTAAATGATATCTGATGAATTGTAGGAAGATGATGTTTTCAGTCTTCTCTTCCAATTGTTAACATGAAGAATGGACTGTATCAAAAGCTTCCAAAGCTCATAATGATAAAGTTTATGTCAAAGCTATGTCAAGGCTATGAAAAAGTTGCCTCTACAGTTATAATCTATAAATCTTGAGAGTTCTTAACAGAAACGTCTGCCTGGACCTTCCTCTTACTTAACTATTTCAGGATTTACACTATAGAAGTAATGTAGTTATTGCTACATTTGCAATAGTACCATTAGAACATGTCACGTTTACCTAACAGTGGCCCTTAAAGACATTCCAGAAGTTGATATTTAAGAATCAGTTTGGTTGAGGATAGGGCAATAGTTGGGAATTTGCTATACAAAATGTTGCTAAGTTGATGTGTATGTCATATACAAGTGTATACTGCATTGCTAAATGGATAGAATTCACCTAATGTTTATCAACAAATGATTAGATTACAAAAAATGGTGTATATATACAAAATGAAATATTATTCAGTAATAAAAATGAGTAAAGTCATGTTACATGCAGCAACCTGGATGAAACTGGACATAACTGTCTTAAGTGAAACATGCCAGACATAGGAAGACAAATGGCACAGGTTCTTACTTATAAGTGGGAGGTAAATAATGTGTACACATGGACATAGAGTATGGAGTGATAGTTAGGCTTGGATGGGTGCAGGGGTGGTAAGGAGGGATGGGGAGAAATTACTTAATGGATACAATGTACAGTATTCAGGTGAGGGATACCCGCAAAACTCTGACTTGACCACTATGCATGTAACACAACTGCACTTGTACCCCATAAACTTATGTAAATGAAAAATGAAATAATTAGGGAGCAATTACAGAAAAATACTACTTGTCACTTTTTTTCCCTTAAATAGCCACTGAATTTTTTTTTTCACTCCCACTGCCCAGGCTGGAGTGCAGTGGCATGATCTTGGCTCACTGCAACCTCCACCTCCCAGGTTCAAGAAATTCTCATGCCTCAGCCTCCTGAGTAGCTGGGATTACAGGCATGCACCACCACACCCAGCTAATTTTTGTGTTTTTAGCAGACACAAGAGTTTCACCATGTTGTACAGCCTTGTCTTGAACTCCTGACCTCCTGACCTCAAGTGATCCACCTGCCTCAGCCTCCCAACATGCTGGGATTACAGGCATGAGCCAATGCGCCTGGCCTCCATTGAATAAATATTAATTAATATTAACTCTGAGTCAGTCCCTGCATTAAATTATAGTACCCACCCATATCTGTGGGAGATAGGTTCCAATACTCCTGGTGATGCCAGAAACAAGGAATATGTGAAATCCTATATATACTATGCTTTTGCCTATACATACATACTTATAATAAAATTTATGGCCGGGTGCGGTGGCTCAAGCCTGTAATCCCAGCACTTTGGGAGGCCAAGGTGGGTGGATCACGAGGTCAGGAGATCAAGACCATCCTGGCTAACACGGTGAAACTCCGTCTCTACTAAAAATACAAAAAAATTAGCCGGGCGTGGTGGCGGGTGCCTGTAGTCCCAGTTACTCGGGAGGCTGAGGCAGGAGAATGGTGTGAACCCGAGAGGCAGAGCTTGCAGTGAGCTGAGATTGTGCCACTGCACTCCAGCCTGGGCGACAGAGCCAGACTCCGTCTCAAAGAAAAAAAAAATTATTCTGCAGAATGGGAAAATCTGACCCTATAATCAGTAAACACTTTTAATTTGTCTCCAACTCTTGCCTACAAACAAGTGCTTTTAAGAAAATATTTACTGCTCCTTGATCTGAGAACATCTTGGCAAATCCCAGAGTATTCCATTCATTTTCAGATATAAAATGGTAAAATTTTAAAGTTTAATTTATATATCATATATTTTATACCTATAGTACATATTCTATGTATATATGGTATAATAGTGTATACATTTTATACTGAAAGTATATATTTTATACAATTATTATTATTATTATTTTTGAGACAGAGTCTCGCTCTGTCACCCAGGCTGAAGTATGGTGGTGCGATCTCTGCTCACTGCAACCTCTGCCTCCCAGGTTCAAACGATTCTCCTCCCTCAGCCTCCTGAGTAGCTGGGATTACAGGCATGCACCACCATGCCCGGCTAATTTTTGTATTTTTAGTAGAGACAGGGTTTCACCATGTTGGTCAGGCTGGTCTCAAACCCCCGACTTCATGATCCGCCCTCCTCGGCCTCCTAAAGTGATGGGATTGCAGACGTGATCCACCATGCCCAGCCTATACAATTAGTTTTTAACAAAAAATTTAATTTTTAATTTTTTCTTGGTACATAATAGATGCATATATTTATGGGGTATGTGATAGATTTTGATACAGGCATACAATGCATAATAATCACTCCAGAGTAAATGGGTATTCATCACTTCAAGCATTTATTCTTTCTCCGTGTTACAAACATTTCAATTATACTCTTTTATAAAATAATTGTTGACTACAGTCACCCTGGTGTACTATGAAATACTAGATCTTATTTAACTATGTTTTTGTACCCATTAACTATCCCCACTTACACCCCCAGCCTAACCCACTATGCTTCCCAGACTTTGGTAATCATCTTTCTACTCTCTGTTACCATGAGTACAATTGTTTTAATTTTTGGCTCCCACAAATAAGTGAAAACATGAGAAGTTTATCTTTCTGTTCATGGCTTATTTCTCCTAACATAATGACCTTCAGTTTTATCCACGTTGTTGGAGATGACAGGATCTAATTATTTCTTAAAGCTGAATGGTACTAGATTGTATATGTGTACCACATTTTCTTTATCCATTCATCTATTGATGAACACAGGTTGCTTCCAAATCTTGGCAATTGTGAATAGTGCTGCAATGAACATAGGAATGCAGATCGCTTCAATCTACTGATACATAAATATAAAGTGGGATTACTTTTTTATTTCTCTTTCAGATTGTTTGCTGTCGGTATATAGAAATGCTATTGTTTTTCTATGTTTATTTTCTATCCTGCAATTTTACTGAATTTATCAGTTCTCATAAGTTTCTTTATTGGTGGTGTCTTTGGGGTTTTCCAGATATAAGATCATACCATCTGCAAACAAGGATAATTTGACTTTATCTTTTACATTTTAGATGTCCTTTATTTTATTCTCTTGTCTGATTGCTCTAGCTAGGACTTCCAGTACTATATTGGATAACAGTGGTGAAAATGAGTGTTCTTGTCATATTCCAGATCTTAGAGAAAAGGCTTTCAGTTTTCCCCATTCACTATGGTACTCGGTATGGATCTGTCATATATGGCTATCATTATGTCGAGTTATGTTTCTTCTATTCCCCACTTTTTGAGGGTTTTTAATTATGAAGGGATTTTGAATTTTATCAACTACTTTTTCTGCATCAACTGAAATGATTGTATGGTTTTTGTCTTTCATTTTGTTGACATTATGTATCACACTGATTAATTTATGGATATTGAACTATCCTTGCATTCCTGAGATAAGTCCTACTTTGTCATGATGAATGACCTTTTTAAGTTATTGTTGAATTTGGTATGTTTTTATTTTGTTGAGAATGTTTGCATCAATGTTCATTGGGGATATTTACTGGTAGTTTTCTTTTTTTAATGTGTCTTTATCTTTTTTTTTTTTTTTTGCCAGTAATACTGGCTTCATAGAATGAGTTTCATGCCTCTCTTTTTCAGAACAGTTTTGAGTAGGATTGGTTTTAGCTTTTCTTTACTTTAAATGTTCAGTAAAATTCAGCAGTGAAACCATCAGTTTCTGCAAATTACTCTCCTGGGAGACTTTTTTTTTAGTGGCTTAGATTGTATTACTTTTTATTGGTCTGTTAAGGTTTTGAATATCTTCATGGTTCAGTCTTGGTAGGTTGCATATGCCTAGGAATGTATCCATCTCTATTAGGTTTTCTAATTTATTGGTTTATAGTTGCTTATAGTAGCCTCTGATGATTCTTTTAATTTCTGCAGTATTGGGTGTAATGTCTCCTTTTCCATCTCTGATTTTATTTATTTGGATCTTCTCTCTTTTTTCTTATTTGGTCAGGCTAAAGGTTTGTCAGTTTTGACTGTTTTCAAAAAAAACAACTTTTTATTCCATTGATCTTTTGTATCATGTTCTTTGTTTCAATTTTACTTATTCTGCTTTGATCTTTATTTATTTATTATTTGATCTGCTAATTTTGGGTTGGGTTTGTTCATGCTGTTCTAGAAGATGAATTTTTATGTTGTTTATTTATAGTTTGTTTACTTTTTGGATGTATGTGCTTATAACTATAAACTTCCCTTTTACTATTGTTTTCACTGTATCCCCTGGGATCTGGGATATTTTGGGTATATTTTGCTTTGATTATCATTTGTTTCAGTTTCAATTTCCTTCTTAATTTTTTCATTGACTTACTGGTAATTCAGGAGCATATGGTTTAATTTCCATGTGTTTGTATAGGTTCCACTATTCCTCTTATTATTGAGTTCTAGTTTTAGTCCACTGTGGTCAGAGAAGATACTTGATATTATTTCAATTTTTAAAAATTTTTAAGACTTTTTTGTGACCTAACATATGGTATAACTTTAAGAATTACTCGTGCTGAGGAGAAGAATGTGTATTCTGCAACCATTGGATGAAATTTTCTGTAAATACTGGTTATGCCTTGGCTGGGTGCAGTGGCTCATGCCTGTAATCCCAGCACTTTGGGAGGCCAAGGCAGGTGGATCATGAGATCAGGAGATCGAGACCATCCTGGCTAACATGGTGAAACTCTGTCTCTACTAAAGATATAAAAAAATTAGCCAGGCGTGGTGGTGGGCACCTGTAGTCCCAGCCACTCAGGAGGCTGAGGCAGGAGAATGGTGTGAACCCGGGAGGCGGAGCTTGCAGTGAGCCAAGATCACACCACTGCACTCCAGCCTGGGCAACAGAGCAAGACTCCGTCTCAAAAAAAAAAAAATCTATTATGTCCATTTGGTCTATAGCACAGATTAAGTCCAATGTTTCTTTCTTACTGTTATGTCTGGATAATCTGTCCAGTGCTGAAAATGGGGTGTTGAAATCTCCAACTATTATTGCATTGGGGTCTATCTTTCTGTTTAGCTCTGATAATATTTACTTTGT
The DNA here is from genome assembly GCF_029289425.2 of Pan paniscus. Lineage (NCBI taxonomy): Eukaryota > Metazoa > Chordata > Mammalia > Primates > Hominidae > Pan > Pan paniscus. The sequence continues at coordinate 41,483,912 of NC_073258.2, read as the reverse complement.
ATATCTGGGTGCTCCAGTTTTGAGTGCATATATATTTACAGTTATATCCTCTTGCTGAATTGACCCCTTAATCATTATATAATGACCTTCTTTGTCTCCTTTTAAAGTTTTTTCTTACAATCTATTTTTCTGTATTTTTCTGATATACATATAGCTATTCCTGCTATTTTTTGCTTTCCTTTTTTTTTTTTTTTTTTGTGATGGAGTTTCACTCTCTCACCCAGGCTGGAGTGCAGTGGCGCAATCTCGGCTCACTGCAAGCTCTGCCTCCCCGGTTCGTGCCATTCTCCTGCCTCAGCCTCCCGAGTAGCTGGGACCACAGGCACCCACCACCATGCCCGGCTAATTTTTTGTATTTTCAGTAGAGAGACGAGGTTTCACCATGTTAGCCAGGATGGTCTCGATCTCCTGACCTCGTGATCCACCTGCCTCAGCCTCCCAAAGTGCTGGGATTACAGGTGTGAGCCACTGTGCCAGGCCCTGCTTTCCATTTTTATGTAATATCTTTTTCCATCTCTTCATATTTTCAGTCTGTATTTGTCTTGATAGGTGCAGTGTTTCTTGTAAACACTAGATTGTTGGGTCTCACTTTTTTGTCCATTCAGTCACTTTATGTTTTTGGATTGGAGAGTTTAGTCCATTTAAATTCAGTGTAATTATTGATAATTAAGGAATTACTCTTCTCATTTTGTTATTTGTTTTCTGGTCTTCTCTTCTTTCCTTCCTTCTTATCTTCATTATAGTTAAGGTGATTTTCTTGGGTGGTATATTAACTTCTAGCTTTTGATTTTCTGTCTATTCATTGTATGTTTTTAGATTTGAGATTACCATGAGGCTTGCAAATCATATCTCATATCCATTTTTTTAACTGATGACAACTTGATACCAATTACTTAAACAAACAAAACCAAAGCAAAGAGAAAACGAATAAAAACCCTATACCTTAACTTTGTCCCCTGCTTTTTAATTTCTTGTTTCTTCTGTTTATATCTGTCTGTAATGTCTATATCTTGAAAAGTTATTGTAACTATTATTTTTTATAATTTCATCTTTTAGTTTTTCTAATTAAGATATGGGTAGTTTATATGCCACATTTACAGTACACTGTACCAATGAGTTTTTTACCTTTAGATGATTTCTTATTGCTCATTAATGTCCTTTTCTTTCAGATTGAAGGACTCCCTTTAGCATTTCTTGTTACACAGGTCTGGTATTAATAAAATCCCTTAGCTTTTGTTTGATCTGAGAAAGTGTTTATTTCTCCTTCATGTTTGAGGAATATTTTCACCAGATACACTGTTCTTAGATCATTTTTTTTCCTTCAGCACTTTAGGTCATGCCAGTGGTTTATACTATTATTAGTATAATGTATATTTCTTATCATATACTTCAAAATATGTTGTTATAATTAATTAAGTCTACTTATAACCTATGATTAAATACAAATTAATTATATTATAATTATATATTTTATATGAAATTACTTGATTCGGAATTAATAATAAAATAAAATAAATTAATTAATTATAAAAGTTCACCAAGTCAAAAAAGCTTTATCTCTTCCATTCAAAGCATCTCCTCTTCTCAAGCTCAGGTTTCACCCAAAGTGGGTAAGGAGGATGTGGTGATTTTTTTCTCCCTTTATTGCTTCACCCTATTTTTGCAGGATTCTCTAGGATTAAATCAAGGAAAGAGGCAATTAGAAAAATTAAGGAAAATAAGTTTCCCATTGACCTGTGCCATTGTAATGTCATCATCAGTACCTTCTGTCTAGCTGTCACTCAAGGTCTGTTTTTTTTTTTTCCATAAGACAGATATGGGAAGTTTTTGTGGGGTTGGAGGGGAATGGGAGGATATGGCCTACAGGATCTTATAAACTGTATTTTCTTGATGATGGTGATGTACTTTGCACTTCCTACTATTGGTCATTCAACCTAAAGTTTCTATTTATTAAAAATTTCTATTGTTTGCCCAAACAGCCATTTTCTTGTGAACATTTATTTAAATATGGTTTAAATTTGTCCCATCCACCTGACTCGCAAAAAATTAACTCAACTTCATTACTCCAAAAAGAAGACAGCCAGCTTGCCAACTTCTGAACTCTGTATTTGCCCTGCTCTCTTGCTCTCATGTTTTTTTTTCCTTTCTTAATAATAGCTTATAAGAGAAGCAGTCTCCAATTCTATGTTCACATATATCTCCAAACTCCACAGGATCCATAGTCACCTCTTTCAAGAGCTCCTTACTACTATGATGGCAATGATTCCTCATTATGTCATAGTTCAGCAAACATACAGCCCAGACCGCCATGTCAGCCTCTCCTTTTGACAAATGCTTGTTATGAAGACGGAGAAATTATTTTGTTTTCTTTAATTTTCAACATGGAAAAGAGGGGAAGTTTTGACCTTCTTCTCTTGTGGCTGAAATTCATAACTGAGTCTTTCCTTTTTCAATGAATCATTCTACTAAATACTATTTAATAGTATTTAATCTATTCAATATAGTATATTAATTACTATATATATACTAGACTAATATAGTAATTAGTATAGTATCTATTAAATAGTCTGGCATTATGTCATGAAACTTATGGTTGCAGAATATTATCTAGCATATTTCTGATATATGGAGATAATTATTGGCTATTTTTCTTAAATTTAGGGCTTCAGGGAAATTCTGAAACAGTATTCTGTTACATCAAATTGGAGCTCAGAGGAGTTTTATTTAAACGTTCAGACCATATGGAGAATGAATATAAGGGCATATTAAGGGCCAAAATAACCTACAAAAATAATGTTTTTCCTATAGGAAAAAGAAAAATCATAAAAACACCATGAGGAGTTCTAGCATTTATAGTTCTGGTGAGGGAGAAGAAAGAGATTTGGAAGGAGACCAAACATGACTACAGTTATAAGAAAGCACTCAGGAGAGTGTAATATCTTGAAAACTCTAATACTAAGGGCTCTCAGTTGAAGACAAGTAAATTTTCTCTAGTTAGTTTAAGCCAAAAGATATTTATTTAAAACATTATGTAGTTTACAGTGTCTTTGGGAAGATAACAGAATTGAGCGTGGTTGTGTAACATCCCTAAAGAAATTAGCCAGATAAAATGCCCAGACTCATCCAGAAATACTATAGCTGCCACCTCACTAAACTTGGCATCTATGACATTAGGGTATGGAAAGTAAGAACTTCATTTCATTCAGAAGAAGAATCAGATAGGTCTGCCACCATACTTGCTTATGTACCCAATATTCCTGCTTCACTACCTGACTTTAAAAACCTAGAAGTCATTGGTAAAATGAAAAGCTATTTCATTATATTTGTGGGAGTATAAGCTTCCCTGCAGCTTGTCAAGAAGTAAATGGGGTATGGGATTTTGTACAGAGTATGTATAAAACTCTTGAAAACTTTAACACTAAAGGAAAGTAGAAAACTTGGATAGTAACGGGAAGCAAGTATTTACCAAATAATGATTTTCTTTCATTGTTTTGCTTTTAGAATGACAGACATTAACATACATTTCTGTGCTGATTAAAATATTTTAAAGGATAGAGAGACTAATAGCTATTAATAAATTTAAGATTCGACTGTGCATGGTGGCTCACACCGGTAATCCCAGCATTTTGAGAGGCCAAGGCGAGCGGATCACTTGAGGTAGGCAGTTCGAGCCCAACTTGACCAACATGGAGAAACCCCATCTCTACTAATAATAAAAAATTAGCCAGGCATGGTGGCACATGCCTGTAGTCCCAGCTACTCGGGAGGCTGAGGCAGGAGAATTTCTTGAACCCAGGAGGCAGATGTTGCATGAGCCAAGATTGTTCCACTGCATTCCAGCCTGGGTGACAGAGCAAGACTACATCTCAAAACAAACAAACAGAAACCAGTTAAGATTCAAAAATACTGGCCGGGCACGGTGCCTCATGCCTGTAATCCCAGCACTTTGGGAGACCAAGACAGGCGGATCACGAGGTCAGCAGATCGAGACCATCCTGGCTAACATGGTGAAACCCCGTCTCTCTACTAAAAATACAAAAAATTAGCCAGGCATGGTGGCAGACGCCTGTGGTCCCAGCTACTTGGGAGGCTGAGGCAGGAAAATGGCATGAACCGGGGAGGCAGAGCTTGCAGTGAGCCGAGATCACGCCACTGCACTCCAGCCTGGGTGACAGAGTGAGACTGTCTCAAAAAAAAAAAAAAAAAATTAAAAAATATTTAAAAAGGCAAGAGGGAATGAGATAAAGAGTGTAGATTGAGCAAGTGGTCTTTGATTGAAGAAATACATCCTTAGATATGAAAGGAGGATGTGTTAGTCCATTCTCACACTGTTATAAAGAATTACCTGATACTGGGCAATATTTGAAGAAAGGAGGTAAAATTGACTCAAAGTTCCACAGGCTATACAGGAAGCATGGCTGAGAGGCCTCAGGAAACTTACAATCAGGGCAGAAGGCAAAGTGGAAGAAAGTGTATCTTACTATGGCAGAGCAGTAGAGACAGAGAGTGAAGGAGGAAGTGCTACACACTTTTAAACCATCAGATCTCCTGATAATTCACTCACTGTCATAAGAACAGCAAGGGGGAAATCCACCCCCATGATTCAATCACCTCCCAGCAGGCCTTCCCCCAACACTGGGAATTAAAATTCACCATGAGATTTGGGTGGGAATACAGAGCCAAACCATATCAGATGGATAAAGGTAAAGATTGGCAAAGTCAATACTTTAATTAAGAAAGGAAAGCTAATGATGTGTCTGTCATATATTTTAATCTAATCAAAATATACATTAATGTCATCATTTGATATAAAGATGGAGAGTAGAAATTGGGAGAGTCTGGTAGGAAATGTAAATTTTCTTAAGAAACATGACACTGGGATTGCCAAGTTGTGTTGAGTGTTTGTTTGAAACATGGAATTATAATTTTAAAGTAAATCCAGTCTGCCAGGTTATGTTATTAGGTTGTGGTCAAAATGATGAATCGCAGATTAACGTGGATAAAATGAAAAGTGAAGATAGGCATTTCTTGATAGATATAAATCAATAACATAATGTGAAGGTCATTACATGTTCAAAAATATTTAAGTGGAGTTACTTGAGTAAGTAGAGAGAAAAGACAGGGAATTATGGTGCCAGAATAGAAGGCATACATTCAATAATTTGACAATACTTAGAATTTGGTGCTAATAAATCCTAAAAAGTGTCATTGGAATTGACTATGACATACGATGATTGGGGAAGAGGAGGAGAGAAGGTCATTGATGATTAATGATAAAGAGGTGAATAACCTGAGACCAGAGTATTGGTGAGATCATTTACAAAGATGTTGCTGTGGTTTGAAGGTTTGTCTCTGCCAAACCTCATGTTCAAATTTTATATCTACTGTGAGACTTAATGGGAGCTGTCTGGGTCATGGAGGTGGATCCCTCCTGAGTACAGTAATGCCTTCCATGGGGGGTATTGAGTGAGTTCTACTATATTCATTCCTGCCAAGAGCTGGTTGTTACAAAGCCTGATATATTGCTCTTTCCTCTCTCTCGCTTTCTCTCCATGTGACCTGTGTACAAGCCAGCTCCCCTTCATGTTTCCCAATGAGTGGATGAAGCCTGAGGCCCTCACCAGATCCAGATACCCAATCTGGAACTTTTTAGCCATCAGAATCATGAACAAAATAAGCCCTTCTTTAGAAGGTACTCAGCCTCAGGTATTCCCTTATAGCAATACAAAATCGATTGAGACAGATAACTATGGCTCCACTGATAATTACAGGAGCTCAAAGAGAAAGAAAAACTATGAACCAGTTTGAACCATTTTAAAAACTGAAGTTTATTTGAATCAGTAGGGTTACTCACTGAAGCCAAAGGATGAGACCAGGGAGTCTGTAGAGAAGGAAGGGAGAAGCTGGGTATCTCTGATTGTTGCAAATATCAGGCAAGTAGGATTTTCTCAAGGGGGTAGAAAGTTGGTGTTCTAAAATTTAAGTGGTGAACAATATATATAATTGCCCTATCAATTTATGTAAAAAATTAGCCAGCACTTCAGGTGCCAGTAGAGAAAGCAGTGCTGTCTGACAGCAGCTGCATTTCAGTAAAAGAGATGATATAAATATTTGAGAAGCAGTTGCAATGTAGGAAAATTGTATCATCACCTTTTAGGGAATCCAGAGGACACAATGGAAGGGCTTTGAAGAAAGGGAATGTGTGGGGGAATTATCTGAATTATTTGGTCACATTAAGAGGAAAGAATGGGAGTAAATGTCTGAAAGACAGTTGAATGTAGGAGAGGCTTACCCTTCTAGCAATGATTTGAGTAAGCATATCTGGGAGGTATGGTAGTCTAAATTGTGATAGGCTTTTAGAAGATACCTGTATCAGTCTGAGTTCTATCTTGCACACAGCAGGATAGAATTTGATGTGAAAGATAACTTTTATAAGGAATTCTTTGTGAAAGATAAATGTAGGCAAGCAATTAGTAGTCAGAGAGAAACTTCAGGCCTCAATGCAGGGCTGAAACCTGTTAAAGAAATGATGGAAAGAGAGAAGTTTATACAGAAGGAGCCTCAGAGTGTAGTCTAGCTCTGAGAACATTTGGGGCATAATGATAGGGAACACTCAAACAAAGATTTCCCAAGTCCTTTGCTAAGCAAAAACAGTAAAGTTCTAGACCCTGCTAATGATTAGTTAATGGCTGAGGAACATGACCTCAGTGTTTGGGAAATACTTGTCTCAGCCTGCAGGCTGATTCCTTACAGAAAGATCTCATGAAGAGATTTGAGTAGCATATCTTTGTGATTGTCACAAGTAAAGAATTCAGTTCTAGACTATCAGAAGGAATAACTCAATTTTAAGGAAGCTTCCTTTGAAGAAGTTCCCCGAGATGGTACATTTCTCCCCCAGAATTAGTTATATCATAAAGTTTAAAAAATGTTTATTAGATTCACATCTTAGTAAAGAAGACATAAAAGAGTATTAAAATAAATTAACATAATTATACAATGTGGCAAAATCCATCAATTGTCCTTATGATGTCTTTGAAAAAGAGGTGAAAGGAAGTGACTTTGTTGTATAAATTGATGAATTTTCAACTTTTTGAATGGCCTTGCCAAAAAATTATTCAATTATTGATCAATGTTAGTACATTGGCAACTTTAAAGTGACATCTCTAGAACTTGTCCTTAAAAATATCTCATTCAAGTTCTTTTTTTGTAATCAATGATTTAAAATGTCAATGAGAAACATCAGTAGGTAGTAAGAAGCTGATGGGAGAAATTGACTGTTTGGGTTTCAACACATGAAAGAATCAGAATCCAAAATTATCTTAAGTATCTACTATGGCAAACTACAAAAAATTAAATAGGAAAAGATTTATCTCACAATTTCAACATTGTAAATGTAAGATGATGAGAATCACATTCTGTGTTGCTATGCCCAGAAAAAACCTGGCAGTACTGCACTGATATATGGAATGTTACATTTAAAAAAAGATCATTGACAATTCAAGAGCTTTCACAGGATAAAGACAGGGCAGGCAGGTGATTTAAAGCTGCGTCACATACTTAACGCCCATCAATAATGGTTGGCATCCCACTGGTATTAGAATTAAATTCTAAATTGTGAGCATGTGCCACAATGCCTTCTCTCTGGTTTTCAAGCACAACAAGCACCTTTGTGTCTCAGAAAATTTAAACTTGCTCCTTTCTCTCCCTGAACGTTCCATCCCTTCTCACCGTATAATCAGTTCAAGCAGCCACCTCAGTGTTTCTGAAGAGATGCAAAGGAGGATCTAAGTGTAACCTAACCCAGATTTGGCTGCTCGCCACTTCAAAGCCAAGCACAAGAGATGAGAGTTGGTGGAAGGAAAAGCAGGTTTATTCTTCAAACCATGAAAATGGCGGACTAGTGTACTAACATAGCTTCTTAAGTCAGTACAAATTTCAGGCTCGTTTTTTGTTAAGGGGAGGAGAAGAGAAAGAGGTTGTAATCAAGAGGTGATCAATGACCACACACATCTGAGCACCCGTGAGGATCTGAGATTAGGAACTTCTTTGTCCTTGGTCAGGTTACAACGCTCCTGTAAATCTTTAAAAAAAAAAGTGAGTTGCTTGCATACTTTCTCTTTAATCCTAGAGTTTATATTAAAAACTACATGACTGCTGTTTTTGCATATTATCTCAGTGTTCTGAAATTATACTAGCCTATGTGCAGGAATGGGCAAGGGACCCTTAAAAATGGAGTTAGTTATGCTAGTTCCTTTGCAAGTTCACTTTTACAATTCCCCACTGTCCAAAGGCTCATTTCACTATCTTGTGGTACCTTGGAAATGGGATGTCGTCTTTCATCTGCCTACTTCCTGCTTCAAAAAATCAATAGGGGGCAACTGTGGAATGAAATCAAGGACCTGAATACCAACTGGATGCCAGATTCTTGTTTTTTTCTAAATGTTTATGAAGACTCAATTTCCAAGTCAAAAAGGATGTAGGGCCACATCTGTGGGATGAGTGGTCTTGCAAGAAGCAAACAGGAACAGAAGTTAGTATAGTGCCCTGTGTCTTAACATATTTGGCAATTGTTAACTTTCTTAACACCTCAGTTGGTTTTCCCACCAGGGTAGAATCCTGGAATGACCTACCATATAATATTTCAAAGAGACTCAATTTGAGCCTATTTTGGAGAGCTGTTCTAATACACAACAGAGCAACTGGAAACACCTTATCCCAAGTCAGATTAGTTTCTTGACGTATTTTGACAATACCTTTTTTTTAGGACATGACTTACCAGTTTTTTTCATCAATTGTGTTCTCCAAAACGACAATCTAAAGATTGTGGAAAGAAGTAAGTCACAGTTTTCCCTGGCATTCCTGTATCTATTATAGTCTTTATCAAATAAGGGTATAGGCAGGCATTAACTACAGAATACATAGCACCTATGTCAATAAGAAAGTCAATAAGTTTGTTTCCCCCTGATATGGTTTGGCTGTGTCCCCACTCAAATCTCACCTTGAATTATAGTAATCCCCACATGTCAAGGGTGGGGCCAGGTGGAGATAATTGAATCATAGGAGCAGTTCCCCCATGCTGTTCTCATGGTAGTGAATAAGTCTCATGAGATTTGATGGTTTTATAAATGTGAGTTCCCCTGCACATGCCTGCTACCATGTAAGATGTGCCTTTGCTTCTCCTTTGCCTTCTGCCATGATTCTGAGGCCTCCCTAGCCATGTGGAACTTTGAGTCCATTAAATCCCTTTCCTGTATAAATTATCCAGTCTCAGGTATGTCTTTATTAGGAGCATCAGAACAGACTAATACAGTAAGTTAATAGAGTAGAGTGGAATGCTGCTATAAGGATATCCTTGTGAAAGAGACTTTTAAACTGGGTAATGGGCAGAGGTTGGAATGGTTTGAAGGGTTCAGAAGAAGATAGGAAGATGTGGGAAAGTTTGAAACTTCCTAGAGACTCGTTGAATGGTTTTGACCAAAATACTGATAGCGATATGGGCAACAAAATCCAGGCTGAGGTGGTCTCAGATGGAGATTAGGAACTTGTTGGGAACTGGAGTAAAGGTAACTCTTCAATGTTTTATTAAAGAAACTGGCAGCATTTTGCCCCTGCCCCAGAGATTTATGGAACTTTGAACTTGAGGGAGATAATTTAGAGCATCTGGCAGAAGAAATTTCTAAGCAGCAAAGCATTCAAGAGGTGACTTAGGTGCTGTTAAGAGCATTTAGTTTTATGTATTCACAAAGATATGCTTGGGAATTGGAACTTATGTTTAAAAGGGAAGCAGAGCATAAAAGTTCAGAAAAATTTGTAGCCTGGTGATGTGATAGAAAAGAAAACCCCACTTTCTGAGGAGAAATTCAAGCTGGCTGTAGAAATTTGCATAAATAGTGACAAGCAAACTCTTAATCTCCAAGACAATGGGGAAAATGTCTCTGGGTCATGTCGGAGGTCTTCATGGCAGTCTCTCCCATCACAGGCCTGGAGACCTAGGAGAAAAAAATGATTTTGTGGACTGGGTCCAGGGCCTTGCTGCTTTGTGCCTTCTTGGGACTTGGTGCCCTGTATGTCAGGGGTGGTTAAAAGGGGCCATTGTAGACCTCAGGCTATTGCTTCAGAGGATGTAAGCCCCAAGCCTTGGAGGCTTACAGGTGTTGGGCCTGCAGTTCAGGTGCACAGAAGTCAAGATTTAAGGTTTGGAAACCTCTGCCTAGATTTCAGAGGATGTACAGAAACACCTGGATGTCAAGGCAGAAGTCTGCTGCAGGAGTTGAGCCCTCATGGAGAACCTCTGCTAGGGCAGTGCAGAAGGAAATGTGGGTTCAGAATCCCTACATATAGTCCCCACTGGGGCACTGCCTAGTGGAGCGGTGAGAAGAGAGCCACCATCTTCCAGACCCCAGAATTATGGACCCACTGACAGCTTGCACTGTGCACCCAGAAAAGCCACAGATGCTCAACACCAGCCCATGAAAGCATCTGAGAGGGTGGCCGTACCTTGTAAAGGCCACCCAAGTGGAGATTCCCAAGGCTATGGGAGACCCCCTCTTGCATCAGAATGACCTGGATATGAGACATGGAGTCAAAGGAAATAATTTTAGAGCTTCAAGAGTTGACTGCCCTGGCCGGGCGTGGTGGCTCATGCCTGCAATCCCAGCACTTTGCGAGGCCGAGGCAGGCAGATCACAAGGTCAGGAGATCAAGATCATCCTGGCTAACATGGCTAACAGGTGAAACCTGATCTCTACTAAAAATACAAAAAATTAGCCAGGCGTGGTGGCAGGCACCTGTAGTCCCAGCTACTCGGGAGGCTGAGGCAGGAGAATGGAGTGAACCCAGGAGATGGAGCTTGCCGTGAGTCAAGATGGTACCACTGCACTCCAGCCTGGGTGACAGAGTGAGACTCCATCTAAAAAAAAAAAAAAAAAAAAGATTTGACTGCCTCATTGGATTGCAGACTTGCATGGGGCCTGTAGTTTCTTTGTTTTGGCCAATTTATCCCATTTGGAATGGGTGTATTTACCCAATTCCTGTATCTCCATTGTATCTAGGAAGTGAATAACTTGGTTTTGATTTTACAGGCTCATAGGCTTAATGGACTTTCATTGTCTCAGATGAGACTTCAGACTGTTAATGCTGGAATGACTTAAGACTTGGGGGACTGTTGGGAAGGCATGATTAGTTTTGAAATGTGAGGACATAAGATTTGAGAGGAGCCAGGGCCAAATGATACGGTTTGGATATGTCCCCACCCAGATCTTACCTTGAGTTATAATAATCCCCACATGTCAAGGGTGGGTCCAGGTGGAGATAATTGAATCATGGGGAGTTTGCCCCATACTGTTCTCATGGTAGTGAATAAGTCTCACGAGATCTGATGGTTTTATAAATGGGGATTCCCTTGCACAAGCTCTTGCCTGCTGTCATGTAAGACATGTCTTTGCTCCTCCTTTGCCTTCTGCAGTGATTTTGAGGCCTCCCCAGCTATTTGGAACTATGGGCCCATTAACCCTCATTTTCTTTATAAATTACCAGTCTCAGGTATGTCTTTATTAGCAGTGTGAGAACAGACTAATATCCTTACTGTCAATTATACACCAAGGGCTCCTGTGGGAATATAATGACAGGTTGACTAAACATATATATTTAATAGGTTATAGGAGAAGCTATGAATATTTATAAAAGTAATCTTGACACATACATACTGAACAAGCATGTATATAACATGCAACCCATATTCACCTTGGAGACTTAACGTTTATATGTATTACAATTCAGCCATATATATAAGACACAAAGGCACACAAATGCAAAATTTCTATAAGGCACTTTGAACTAGTTTATGGTCAGTGGTCTTTATATTAGGAGAAAGTTACTGTAATCAGTCTCTTATTTAGTGAAAGCTGTAGTTTTTCACTGGTGGAACAGGGAGGGGCTTGGGGTCAGTTAGTCAGGATCTGGTGAAGCTGAAAATTGTTTTAATGTTGCTTAGTATGAAGCCAGTGCTTGTGTACCTGCTAGAGAAAAAAGAAAAACCTCCTGACTGTTAGAACATGGTTTATTATTTAAGTGTAGGTGTGTGTGACTTAACCCTTGCCTGTGTGGACTTAGGTTTTGTTTATAATTTGCTATCTTATTGTCATAAAAAGTCTGTTCTGTCAGTCTTATAATCTCTATTTTAACAATAATGCTGGTCAGTTGCTGTGCCTAAACCATAGAAGGGAACGAGCAGAATAAGGCATGTCTAACCTCCCACCCCATCATGGATGAGATCAAAGTTTGTTTGTTTGTTTGTTTTGTTGTTGTGTTTTAGTTTTTGAGACAGTGTCTCTCTCTATTTCCTAGGCTGGAGTGCAGTGTTGTGATCTCAGCTCTCTGCAACCTCCGCCTCCTGGCTTCAAGCAATTCTTGTGCCTCAGTCTCCCAAGTAGCTGGGACCATAGGCATGTGCCACCAATGCTCAGCAAAGTTTTGTATTTTTAGTAGAGACAAGATCTCATCATGTTGGCCAGGCTTGTCTTACACTCCTGGCCTCAAGTGATCCACCCACCTCAGTCTCCCAAAGTGTTAGGATTACAAGTGTGAGTCACCATGCCTGACATAACTGGGAATTAAGTTTTTAAGGTTTCATTTTTCTTTGGAAAAGTGAGGGACCCATTTCATCTGTGGGGTCTTAGGATTTTATTTTTTTAGTTTATATCGTCCCTGTTTTTTGTCAGCATATGCCAGAGGCAGTATCAATGACCAACCTTTAATTTGTCCCATATCATTGCCCTGGTCCATCCCATCCACTGTTGGAACTCCTATTGCTAACTGACTTAGAGTCAAAAGACTGATAGACAATGAATCATTCTAATCCAAATGGGAATGGAGGTGGCCAGGTGCTCATTAATCCTTAGAACGTTTTAAACTAACATAAGAGCCAAAAACCAAAAGCCAAAAAGCAAGATTATAAAATTGACTTAGTTCTATGTGTTGAGCCATCAGCTGTTTAGGCACCTATGTGCCCATATTTGATTTGGAGTGTCTGAACTAATTTTATCCCACAAAACTGGCCCTTGCAATCTCATGCACCCACCTCTTCTGAGATTGTCCCTGGGATTAAAAGGAGGGTGATTAATATTGTGTAGCTTTAACAGCAGCATGTTGGCAATATAAAACAGATTAGCCCAGTAGAATTGAACAGTTTTAAAATTCTGAAGATATTAGGTAGAAAGAGAAAGGCAATCTTTGTTGTTTTATTCAATTTCTGTAAGCTATAAATAGTTCAAAAAGAAAAAAATTGTTTTCTTGATTGTAGAATGCAAAAACCACAAAGAATTGGCAACATTTTAAACAAAAAGGTCATAAGCCCTGCCTTGTTTTGATAAGACAGGAAAAGGAAGCTCACAGGTAGCTAAACATTTCATTTTTTTAGCATAAAAAATTTAGATAGAAGCAAGATTATTAAACAGGTATTCATGTTTTTACATATAGTTCTGCCCCTGTGTCTCATTAAAGCAGTTTATTTTGATTGTCACTCTTTCCTGGGCCTGAAGATGCGGCTTTGGTTAATTTTGGTGGCGACATTCAAGATTTAGCAGCAGTCTGTGCCTTTTTAGATGAGATGGATATACCCAGAAGTCAAAACCCTGTAACTTAACAGCACAGGATTCATTAATAGCACCTGATACAGACCCTTTCAAGGGGCTGGAGGTAGTGATACTGGAGTCCATGTCCTGACTGGAAGTTATAAAAATAGTCTACAACCTTGCAGTGATTAATTTTTATAGCTTTGTAATAAGTCAAAGGCTTAGTTTAGAATTTTGGTTTTGAAGATATTAATCAAAGATATTAAAAGGCTGAAAACATTTAATTAAAACAGAATCATAGGTTATTGTAAAACAATAGTCATTCATTTAGCTAAGTTATAGTTAAAAGATCTTAAAGGCCATGCAGAAATTTACATGAATGTAAAAACCATAAACATTTTAAATCTCAGTTTTCCTAAGTAATCAAAAACCTAATAAAGACAATGTAGTAATTATCTTGGTAAAATGTAAAATCTTGTTGTTTAAGCTGGTTATCAAAAAGGCTATAGAAAACTTTCTGCAGTGTGAGTGCTTCTACTTACGAGAAGCCTATTTAGATAACATAGAAGTCAAACCTGATGAAATGAGTACTCAAATTTAATCAGGTATAGGAAAAGTGTGTTTAAGGTTATGAGTATCGCAGGGAAATACGTGACTCTTTGTAACTGCATGAGTTTTCTGATTAGATTGAAAACTTTAGACATACTAACAAAAGCAAGAGTATAAAATCAAGTTATAATGGAGGAAAACATTGATTTTTCTAGTTCTTCAGGATAAAATATTTCAGCATCAGGCCACAACAATAGTTAGGAACAGAGGAAAAAAAGTTGCAGGAACTGACAAAAATGTTGAAGAAAACAGTTATAATCTTAGGTTTTCTGAAGGGGCAAAAAAGCTGAAAGCAAAGAGACACACAAAAGTTGAACTTCTGAGATAATGAATCTAAGAAGTTTTCAAAAGAATTAAGTTACAAAATTAAAAATTAAAACTTCTTATAATTTTGTTAAAAGTAAATCAATACCTTAAGAAACCTTGTTTTAACATATTACAATATAATAATACTATCATAAATAATTTCCCATTACTTATAAGCAGCTTAATCATACACAACATTTCTTTCATAAAATATCTTCCACGAACCATAATATGCCTTATAAAGACCAACTACAACTTGGTTGGATGTTTTTGATTCATCCTATGTTTCCTCTTTTTAAAATAACTAGTTTTATTTAGCAGAAAAACTTACCATACAAGATTCCCTTTCATACAAAATTACTCTCTTTTCTTTATAACCTTTCTTACCAAAACTACATCTTTACTGCTGCAGCTCTTTTCACATCTCACTTTCCTACTTTCTGGTTCACTTTTACCCTATTTTTCTTTTCTTTTTTTTTTTTTGAGACAGAGTCTCGCTCTGTCGCCCAGGCTGGAGTGCAGTAGCGCGATCTCGGCCCACTGCAAGCTCTGCCTCCCAGGTTCACACCATTCTCCTGCCTCAGCCTCCTGAGTAGCTGGGACTACAGGCGCCCGCCACCACGCACGGCTAATTTTTTGTATTTTTAGTAGAGACGGGGTTTCACCGTGTTAGTCAGGATGGTCTGGATCTGCTGACCTCATGATCCACCCGCCTTGGCCTCCCAAAGTGCTGGGATTACAGGCGTGAGCCACCATGCCCAGTCCCCTTTTACTTTATTTTTCAAATAACTTTTATATAACTGTCAAATTATATACCATTATTCTTTTTCTCAATAAGAACATAACTTATAGAATTTATGCATTAATTAGAATTATTATTCTTAGTAATCTTAACTGTTGATAAAAACCTAGGAAGAAATTCTGAAGTGTTTATGAGATGGTAGCATTTTATAGACAAAACAATGCCACAATTTTTAAAAACATGTTTCTCAACTTTATAACCCTTTTTTAATTGGAAATGACCCAGACATACAATGAGCATTTATTATTCAATTCAAAATAACTTTAAGATCTTAAATTATACAAAAAGTTACCTACAAGCATTAATCCCATTTACATGTACTCAATTTTTTGAATAGTTTCCCTAGAATTTCTCTGCAAACTGAGATATTAGACGAAGCTAGCCATTATTGAAAGTTATTTCTCTGTTAACCATTTTAAAAGCCTATGATCATCAATTGTTTCCCTAAGAACTTTAAGTTAAGCACATAGGCATTTTGCGAGTAACTCAGAAGATTCAGTTGTTTTCACTGAACCACAATTTTAAATTATTCTTACTTGTCAAAAGGATCGCACAAAGATTATTCTGGTTTTGGCTGGGTTTACAATCTTGTAATCTTTGTGCCAAACCTTGACTCCTTGAAATATCTAGCAGAGGCAAATATAATACTTAACACAGACAAAAATGTGTGCTAACAATTTTGAATATATTTTCTAAATTTTTATTTTACCAATAATTTTAAAACCATCTTATTTATTAAAGATTCATTAAAGTCTTGTGAATTTGAAAAACATTTGGACTTATTTATTTAATTTGTATGTGCTCTCTTATTTGTATGTCAATTTATTACTATGTAGATACAGCAAATAAAATAATACATATATATATAATGTAAACATACCTAAACGCATGTATACACACCCAAATAAGAACTTTAATTTTTTTTCCCCTTGGAACTCTAGCCATGAGATAGGAACTCACAGGTTTACATGAGATAGCTGGATCCAAATGGTATTTCTGACAAAACTGGGACCTGTTTATATGTCTAAACTTATTTTGCCATTATAGGTAATCAAGTGAAGACTGTCGACTAAAATTTTGGGTAAAATAGTTTCCATGGCAGTTTGATTTTAAACCCTCTCTTACCTTTTTTTTTTTTTAGTTTTAGTTTTTAATGTTTATATATTAGCTAGAACTGGATGAACTATATAAGAAAAACAAAATTTTCAAGTAACATTGAATTATTGAGTTTTATCTCCACACTAGTAGCTTCATAACAGTGGATTTAAAGTAGGCAGAAAAGAAAAGAGAAATAGAGATATTTGGAAGACTCTACTTAACTATAATTGCAGATTAACTATTTGAGCCCTGAATGTTTCTTACTATAATTTGTCCATTAGTTTTTAAATGTGTATAAAAGTAGGCCATAATATGTAACCAGTTGGAGTCCCAGAAAACCTGACATTTAAACTTGCCTTTAAACTTGCCCATGTTTTTAAACATGTAAGTCCAGGTCCCACAAAAACAACCGACATAAATGCAAACGACCAATTCTCAAATTAGGTAATAGTCCAACAACTATTCCTTTCTGCAACAAGGTACCCCAATCAAATACACAGAGTAGTTTGTTCTAAGGAAAAGCCTAAGTGGAAGGAAAGACACTTGCCAGTTGTGCATACTAGAGTGATTTACCCAGTCTTGGAGCCTGTGGACTCCACCAGACACCGCATTTCCTTATACCAACAAGGCATTGCAGGCAGTGATGACACGAAGGGGAAGGAAGGGAGAATTCCTAAGGCAAAATGTTCTTAACAGCTGCTGATATGTCCCTAGTCATGAGCAGCAGGCACTTATGAATGGTTTTTGATTTGCCCCATAGCATGAATGGTTAAGCCCGGGCACGCTGCTGTGGTCAATTGCTTGGTCCCTTGGAAACACAGCAGGCTGGAAAACGCAAGCCACACAGTCCCACGTTGTATGCCATTAAATTGTAATTGAACCTAGGTTCTGTGATTTGCCACTTCAAAGCCAAGCACAAGAGATAAGAGTTGGTGGGAAGACAAGCAGTTTTATTCAGAGAGCCGGAAAAATGAGAAGGTGGTGAACTAGCATCCTACAATATCATCTTAGGTCAATACACATTTCAGGCTCTTTTTATGTTAAGGGCAGGAGGAAGAAGAGAGACCTGCAGTCAAGAGATGACCAACAACTGCCCACATCTGGGCACCAGCAAGCATCTGAAAAGATTGGGAAATCTTTTGTCCTTGGTCAGATCACAATGCTCCTATAAATCTTTAACAAAACATAGTTAGTTGCTTACCTAATTTCCCTTTAATCCCAGAGTGAGTTTTAAAAACTACATGATTGCTGTTTTTGCATATCATCTCAGTTCTCTAAAACTACCCTAGCCTACATGCAGGAATAGGTAAAGGCCGATTAACCAAAATGGAGGTAACATAATGGTTAGTTCTTTCACTGTTTCACTGTTACAGAGCTTTTACAGGATAAAGACAGGACAGGCAGTTGATTTAAAGTTACGTCACATACTTAACATCTATTGATAGTGGCTGGCATCCTATTGGTCTAGAATTAAATCCTAATTTGTGAGAATGTGCTATAGGCCTTCTATCTGGTTTTCTACAACACCAAACATTTTCATGTCTTAGGAACTTTAAAATTGGTCCTCTCTCTTCCTTAACTTTCCATCCCTTCTAACCCTATCGTCAGTATAACCAGCCAACTCAGTTCTTCCAAAGAGATGCAAAGGTGCATGTAAGCACTTACTTGCATGCTTGTATGCATGTGCACACACTGGCACACTTGTGTCAAGACTTGCTTCCCCAACGTTTAAAATGGTACCTGTAATGTATGACCCATTCAGTAAGTACTTGTTTAATAAATGATGTAATGAATGTTTTTGAATAAAGGAGTATGCTTAAGCAGACAGAAGACTCTTGGGAGTAGAGAGTAGACATTGAGTACGTTGTTTAAAATATTTGGAGGGCTTTATCTTAGAAAATCTATTAAGTGGCTTTGGTGAGATAGCAAGCTGCAGAATTAGAAAAAAAAATTAAAGCTACCAGGTCAAAGTTTAACTAAATATTTGGGAAAGTTTCTAAGTGGAATAATTATCTGAATAATAGATTACTGATTGAAATGCTGATTTTTTGGTCACTATATATGTTAATAAACCTAATTTCTTTGTTTCATAGGAACACTCTTATTTTCACTTTCTAAAGTCTCTGAAATTGGAATGCCTCCTTCATGTGATGGTGTCTTAAAATTGCTATTGTAGTTGTTACTTTCCATGAATTCCTGGCCATCAGACAGTATCAGCATTAAACTTAAGAATACTTATCACTGGATTGAAAGATAATTGCAGAGTCACGCCAGGCATTAAATGGGGCTGTGGAAATAGGAAGGGAGGTGGTGATCCGATGTATAGTAGAAGTCCTGAAATAGGTTAGTGATGCTGTCTTGCCAATACTTTTGATAACCAGAAAATTATTTTTTGTGAAAAAAATATAAAAAATAAGCATTTGAATCTTTAGTTAATTCAAATAAATAAGGTGCTGGGAGTATAGAAGTTTTAGAATTGTGTAACCAATTATTTTGTTTTTATTTTCCTTTGATGTTATTCAAAGGTAATGTATAAAAAATGATGACTACTTAAGTCTAGACAAAGGCTTTAATAAATATAGAACTTAAATTCTGGGAAAACACTGTATCAAAGTTTAATTGGCAGTGTCTCTTTTTTATCTTTCAAATGGTAAATAAACTAATGCTTCAATAGCAATTTAATCTTATATTTTATGAAGTATGATTTAGGTTCTATACTGTGCTACCATCTAAAGAAGGTGGTGAAGAGCATACAGTTAAATTAGATGGATAACTAAAAGTTAACATACTAAAATTCTATTTTAACCTTACCTTTCTTTGTTTATGTGTTATGGATTGAATTTTGGCCCACAAAAATATATGTCAAAGTCCTACCCTAGGAATCTGTGAATATGAGCTTTCCTGAAAGTAGTCTTTGTAGATAGAATTAAACTATAATAAGCTTATATTCAACTAAGGTGGGCCCTAATGTAATGTAACTGGTGTCCTCATATGAGAACAGACACAGGGGGAACACCATATGAAGACACAAAGACAAAGAGGAAAGATAACTAAGTGAAGATAGAGGCAGAGATTGGAGTTATGATGCCAAATCCAAGAAATGTCTGGGCTACCAGAAGCTGGAAGGGGAAAAGGAGGACCCTTCCGTAAAGGGTTTGGAGAAAGGATGACCCCATTGAGAACTTGATTTTGGAATTCAAATCTCAAGGACAAATTTCCATTGCTTTAAAATCTGCATTAGTTTCCTAGGGCTGCCATAACAAAGTACGATAAACTGTGTGGCAAGGGCCATACTCTATTGCAGGGTCTAGGAAAGACTCTCTTTCATGCCTTTCTCCTAGCTCTGGTGTAACCAAAAATCCAAGAAGTTTGTCAGCTTGCAGCTTTAAAACTCCAATCTCTGTCGTCACATTCTCCCTCTATGTCTTCACATTGTCTTATAAGGAGACAATTCATATTGGATTAAGGGCTCATCCTGTTCCAGTATGACCTCATCTTAACTAATTACATCTGCAACTACCCTATTTACAAATATGATTATATTCTGAGACACTAGATATTAGGACATCAATATGTCTGTTTGTAGGACATTATTCAACTCATAACACTAAGTTCACAGGAAAAGTTATTTTCTGTTTTAGCTAGCTAAAAATCACAGTAGTGTACCTTTAATTTCACTATATTGAAAACAGCTTCTTGTAAACACCTTTTAATTCATGTTGTTAGACAAAATGCTGATTTTTGGTTGTAAAGTGTCTAAATTGTGTATTCTGAGTCTTAAGCACTCACAAATGTAAAGAATGTTATTTCGTCAGGAGTCTGACACATTAATTTCATTACGATATATATTTCACTGTTCCTATTAGGAAGAAATAATAAAGACCATTTTTAGGACTCTGGAACTTTAATATCTGCATTAATTATTCATTCAATAAAGATAGTAATAATCTTAACTAGTCTTTTTAAAATGAATATTTTAAAATAGACAATACAAAAATTACAGCTATATACTTTTTAAAAATAGGCGTATTCTAATCTAATTACAATAAACTGCCAACTCAATGCCATTAACAGCCTATTCTGAGTTGAACTAACAATTTTTAAAAGTTAAGTTGTCGTCTTGGTGTCCATTTATGTTTCCAATGATGATAGTTTAGACACCTAGAACTCACCTTTGTACTGTTTCTTCCTTCCCTGATAAGTCATTAAATGATTTAATTTTTCAATGTTGTTCTTGGTAAATGCCATGTTTGATATAATGGAATACATGAATCTGTCCTATCATGAGTTAGTAATTTAATTAAAAGTATATAGTTTGTGTGTATAAATATGTGTGCATGTGTTTCTGTGTGCGTGCAAGGACAGGTTTGATCGCTAGTTATACCCATAGTAGGAATGAAAAAGGGCATTTTATTCAAAAAAAGAACTTAGAGTAGTTTTTTTATGGTTAAGACACCACAGATTTTCCTTCCAGTAGCCCTATCACAATTCAAAATGTTCTAACATCTAATTGGAACATGCCATCTGTTAACCAGGAAGGAAATTCTTTGTGACACATCTATCAATTCATTTGTCAAGTTTGGGATGAAGAAAAATCACTAGTATAATTCTAAATACTTTGCTGGGGTTAACATCCAATGTAACTAATACCAACATTCTAAGGAGCCTCCTCAGTTTTAACTCTGTTTCTTGCTTCCTTTAAGATCAATTCCTCTTCTACCATAGAAAAGGAAAATATAGTTTCTTTCCATTAATAATGAGACAGAACCTCGTGTGAGAAAGGCACAGCCCTTTTAAGAGAATGATTAAACTGTGATAAAGGAATCTAAAAAGATTAACCACAATGGAATGCCATTTTGTAGTCCTAGAAAGAGGTAAGGATCTAGCTACATCTCTAAATTCTTGCAGAGTGGAAAGGCCTTTCGATAAATTGAAGAGAGAACTGACAACACTTTCTCTGATTGCCTGTTGTGAAAAACTAAGGCCTAAGATGATTGTACTCAAGGTTCAAGGACTTAATCTGCTCCAATGAGCCTCTATTAATCTGGCATTAAATAAGCTAAAGTCTACTTTTCCCAATCCAGAAATAAAGGTCCTAGTCACATTATAATCTGTCCCATAAGCTAGAGAATATTGAATGCATTTTGATTAATATTTATTTCGTAAGTACACTCTTTCTATGTAATGTCAAGACAGGACTTCATAAATTGCTAGTTTTCCTTGGAAATAAGGACATAAGTGGAATATTCATATAGCATTTATTTTCCTTGGATATTCTTATTTAAGTGCACCAAATATACATGATGCTAAGCCTTTACTATTCTAGGGAGGTTTATTCACAAAGTAAACTATGAGAGTAAGATATCCTATTAGTAAATTACAACTACTGTGGTGTAAATATCTGTGTCCCCTCAAAATTCACATGCTAAAATCCTAACCCCTGAGATAATGGTATTAGGAAGTGGGGCTTTGGGGAGGTAATTAGGTCATTTGGGTAAAACCCTCATGACTGGGATTAATTCCCTGATAAAGGAAACTCCAGGGAGCTAGCTACCCCTTCCAACATGTGAGGTCACAATGAGAAGGCACTATCTTTGAGGAATGGGTCCCTCACCAGACAGATTAAGACACCAGACTCTGCTGATGTCTTAATCTTGGTCTTCCAGCCTCTGGAACTGTGAGAAACAAATTTCTGATGTATATAACCTACCTGTTCTATGATATTTTATTATAGTAGCTTAAATTGCCTAATCCATCAACCATACTCAGTGTATACCAAGGATTTAACTTGTTCTGTGGATTTGCAGAGACAAAACATGAACTAATGAGTGGAATCCATGAGCAAACAATTAAGTTTAAGAAGAGAAGGACTTTATATCAGGCTGCTTAAAAGAGAAAGACTTTCTTTCCAAGAGACGGAGTTCTTAAGAGTGGACTTTTCTGTTCATATTCCCAACACTGACTTTCTTTTTCTTCTTCCAATAGCCTCTAAGTTTTGGAGAAGGTCTATGTGGTTACCAGGATGTCAACTTACTCCTCCAGGTGTAAACATGTAATCAAGATTAAGCAATCAACCGGGTGCGGTGGCTCACGCCTGTAATTCCAGCACTTTCGAAGGCCGAGGCTGAGGGATCACCTGAGGTCAGGAGTTTGAGACCAACTGGAACAATATGGTGAAACCCTGTCTCTCCTAAAAATACAAAAATTAGCTGGGTGTGGTGGCAGGTGCCTGTAGTCCCAGCTACTCAGGAGGCTGAGACAGAAGAATTTCTTGAACCCAGGAGGCAAAGGCTGCAGTGAGCCAAGACCGTGCCACTGAACTCCAGCCTGGGCAAAAGTGTGAGACTCCATCATACAAAAAAAAAAAAAAAAAATTAAATGATCAATGCATTTCATTCATGTGTATAATTATTGGCTTATGTTTGGCAAGTAACAGAATCGGTCTCAGGATCTGTTCTGGAACTTTTGTGACAAATGTGCTCTACTTTTTCATCAATATGACAATACGATCAATATGTATGATAGTAGAATGTCTGAAACTATTGAAAACATGCTTGCTACAGAGTGCGAGGAGAAGGCAATATGAGGATGAGGGTAGAGTAAAGAGGAAAGACAGGAAAGAATATCATAAGAAAGAAACTGGAGGCCTGATGCCGTGGTGCACCTCTGGATCAAACAATACCTGAAATAAGCCATATCTCTGAACTTAGTGACTACATCAGCAAGTAAATTTCCAATTTGTTTCTATGTGAGTTTGAAGCTCTGTGTCACTTGGAACCAAAAGCAAACTAACATAACCTGACACTTGACTTGCAGACATGTAGGCTGGGACAGAGATTCTTAAAATTAGCATCATAACAGACTGCTGTGTTGGAGGGAAATTGCTACAATTATAGTTTGAATCACTAAAATTCAGAAGCCTTTCTAAAATAAATGAAATATAGTGTTTTTATATAAAGATATAGCTATCATTTAGATGTAAAAGGAGTATTTTAATAATCTTGGCAAGAATTGCATATAACTCATAACTTTTTCTTTTCATTGCCTCAGCTCTTGAGTCTATGTGTGTTTATTATGCCTGTGAATATCTTATCACGTATGGTGGAGAGAAACATAGCAGCTGAAAATGAGTGATCTAGAAGCCTGTTTCTGGAGAACGTTTCAAAGGTGATGGAGCTATGAGCTGAAAACAGAAGGCACTGGACAAGTAACCTCTAAAGGCCATACAACCCCTGAGACGTGATTTTACAATAACTGCATTTCTAATTAAATATCAGAAACTGGAATTCTCTTTTTATTTGTTTGCATGTTTTGCATTAAATAAATCATTTTTATTTTTATTTTGTGTTTCTAAAGTGTCTCATTTCTGAAGATAGTCATTACCACACATAAAAGATTTAACTTCCTTTTACCTGGCTGTGAAA
Organism: Pan paniscus; assembly: GCF_029289425.2. Classification (NCBI taxonomy): domain Eukaryota; kingdom Metazoa; phylum Chordata; class Mammalia; order Primates; family Hominidae; genus Pan; species Pan paniscus. The sequence continues at coordinate 41,460,102 of NC_073258.2, read as the reverse complement.
GTACGTCAACATCTTAGCCTATATATATTTTTAAAAAAATAAAAAATAAAAAAAATAAGGGCTGGGCAGGGTGGCTCATACTTGTAATCCCAGCACTTTGGGAGGCCAAGGTGGGCAGATCACGTGGTAAGGAGATTAAGACCATGCTGGCTAACATGGTGCAACCCCGTCTCTACTAAAAATATAAAAACAAAACCAGCCTGGCGTAGTGGCAGGCACCTGTAGTCCCAGCTACTCGGGAGGCTGACGCAGGAGAAGGGCGTGAACCCAGTGTGTCTGGACTTTATTCCTTCCGGTGGGTTCTTGGTCTCGCTGACTTCAAGAACGAAGCCGCAGACTTTTGCGGTGAGTGTTACAGCTCTTAAAGATGGTGTGTCCCAAGTTTGTTCCTTCAGATGTTCAGATGTGTCTGGAGTTTCTTCCTTTCAGTGGGTTCGTGGTCTCGCTGACTTCAGGAGTGAAGCTGCAGATCTTCACAGTGAGTGTTACAGCTCTTAAAGGTGGCACGTCCATATTGTTGATTCCTCCTGGTGGGTTCGTGGTCTTGCTGACTTCAGGAATGAAGCTGCAGACCCCCTTGGTGAGTGTTACAGCTCTTAAAGGTGGCACGCATATTGTTTGTTCCTCCTGGTGGGTTCGTGGTCTTGCTGACTTCAGGAATGAAGCCACAGACCCTCTTGGTGAGTGTTACAGCTCATAAAGGTAGTGCAGACCCAAAGAGTGAGCAGCAGCAAGATTTATTGTGAAGAGTAAAAGAACAAAGCCTCCACAGTGTGGAGGGGGACCAGTGGGGTTGCACTGCTAGCTTGGGTGGCCAGCTTTTATTCCCTTATTTGGCCCCACCCACATCCTGCTTATTGGTCCATTTTACAGAGCACTGACTGGTGTGTTTACAATCCTTTAGCTAGACACAAAGTGCTGATTGGTACATTTTTACAGAGTGTTAATTGGTGTGTTTACAATCCTATAGCTAGACACAGAGTGCTGATTGGTGTGTTTTTACAGAGTGCTGATTGGTGCATTTACAATCCTTTAGCTAGACACAGAGTGCTGATTGGTGTGTTTTTACAGAGTGCTGATTGGTGCATTTACAATCCTTTAGCTAGACACAGAGTGCTGATTGGTGTGTTTTTACAGAGTGCTGATTGGTGCATTTACAATCCTTTAGCTAGACACAGAGTGCTGATTGGTGCGTTTATAATCCTCTAGCTAGGCAGAAAAGTTCTCCAAGTCCCCACTCCACCCAGCAAGTCCAGCTGGCTTCACCTCTCACCAGGAGGTGGAGCTTGCAGTGAGCCAAGATCATGCCACTGCACTTCAGCCTGGGTGACAGAGCGAGACTCCGTCTCAAAATAAATAAATAAATAAAAGGTTCAATTTATTTTAATATGTTAGTTCAACATTTGGGTTAATTAATTAAGCTTGCTATGACTTAATATAAATGGAATTATGATAATATTTTTCTTAAAGGTTTTTAATGAGTTTTGACTAAGATCATCCATGTAAACTATTTAGCTTGGTGTGTGGCACATATGGAGCACTCAGTGATTACTTCTATTGGCCTGAAATAAATCTGATGCAACATATGACTTAAATGACATTGATTTATTCTAAACTTTTCCAATATATGCTGAGACTGGAGAATACAATCAATAGTAATATATAATATTTATATATTACAAATTCCAAAGCATTTTGACATACATAATTTTTTTCTGCATAAAAATGAGTTTGGCATCATCATTTACAACTAACAAACAAGAAAATTGAGGCTCAGGTAAGTAAAGTGATCACCCTCATCACCATTCATTCACACACACAGAAAATGAAAAGTTCAGGACCTAAATCTAGGCCTTCTGACACTGAGCACATTATGCTTTCTGCTATAACTTTATTATATTTGGTCATCATAACTCTTTTACCTGAAAAAGCTCAGAATATATCTGTACCATCATGTCACATGCATACTGATAAAGAAAAGGAATATTGAACCATCTTGGAAGTTGGTAGGAAACTCATGCCTGATAAATAATCAGGAATAAATATGAATGACTACAAGCAGGATCCAATGAATTTAATGTACATATTCTTTTTAAAACAATCTTAAAAATATGGTGCCTTTAATTAGTGGGCAGTTTTCCCTTGCATGGGACTTGTTTAAAGAATATATGAGGGTTAGGTATAATCAAATTATAATTATCATATTTTACATTAGAATAAGGCTTTACATATTGATGGCCCTTTTTTTTGAGATAGGGTCACACTCTTTTGTCCAGGCTGGAGTGCAGTGGCACAATTACAGCTCACTGCAGCCTCAACTTCCTGGCCTTAAGTGGTCCTCCCAGCTCAGCTTCCCAAGTAGCTGGGGTTGCGGGGGTACACCACCACACCAAGCTGATATTTGTTGTTGTTGTTATATTTATTGTAGAGACAGAGTTTCACCATGTTGTCCGGGCTGGTCTGGAACTCCTGGGTTCAAGCCATCTGCCCACCTTGTCCTCTCAAAGTGCTGGGGTTACAGGCATGAGGCACCACATTTGGCCTTTTATGACTATTTTATATGTTTTCTCTCATATTTTTAATTTGTAGATTTGCTCTACAGTATGTTCTACAAATGTAGAAATTGTTATTTTTAGATTAAGCAATATGAACAGTTTTATTTAACATTTCTTATAAATAATTTGTATTTTACTGAGAAATTTCCAGACTTGCAGCAGACTGTATTTTGGTGTAAGGAAATGTCGAGTAGCTAATAATACACTGTAGAGATGTATTTTGGGGCTGTCTGGATTTGATGTGTAGGAATGGGTATGTTTTAGTGAGTACAAGTACAGTTTAAGGTAAAATATTTGGAAAGGTAATCCAAGCTCTACCACAATGATAAGCTTTTTATCTCTCACAAGACTAATCAAAGAGAATGTTGATGGTATTATTATTCACCTGCTCGTTTGCTGATTTATGCAACTCACTTATTAGTATCATAGAAAATATAGTCGCTTAGGATGTATTCATTACAATATAGCCAGTGGTAGTGTCTCTGCCAGCTGCCACTGTGCACACAGTTTCATGCAACCAGATTTTGTGACTAAGAAATCAATACAGTGAATTGCTAGGGAGCTAGGACTCCAGCTAGAAAGGGGACAATTTACAGTTCTGGGTTAGTGAATAAATTTAGTTTGAAACCAGTAAGGTGCTGGCTCAAATTTTCACCTTTCATCATTAAGGGTGATGCATTTCATAATAATGATTTTAGGACTTTTCTGAAGTAATATAGGGAACAATGGAGGTATGTATGCATTGAGGATGTCAGTTAAGGCATATAGGTCCACTAATCTGACTTAATTCTAATACATTTTGCAATGTCTTTATGAATCAAAAGCTGAGCCTATAGAATTTAGTGGAAGGATTTCCTGGTATCTCTGACAACATCTATTAAACCTTATTCATGGGGCTGTAAATGGCTATTAAAAATCATTGTGCAATAAATGCTTCTTTTTTTCTTTTTCTTAATTTCCTACTAATTTTGTTATGCACACAGGCTTCCCAAAAACTATTCAAGGAGACATCAGTAGCAAACTTTCATTAAATCCCTCAAATGTTTAAAGTATCTGAAGGCTCTTTTCTTCACTTACTAGAGGCTGCTGTGCAACATTGGCTGCACAGATGTTTTTCCTCTCCATGTTGTCATAATTAGAAAACTTCAGCCCTGCTGTAAGGAAGCAGAAGTGATAAGGAATCCTTCAGTCAGTAAATTGCTTTATGAGGTATAAGTGTGTCTGTATAATAGGGAATTATGCCAATGAGAGTGCCATTAAAAACAAAAGGTTTGAAAAAAAGAAAAAGAAAACAATGAATTTCTCTCTAAAACCAAAAGACTTTTTAGCGTTTGCTTCCTGCTTCTAAATATATTGAAAGTATCGTATGGGTCATTGCACAAACTGTTGCAAACTGCCTTAAGGCAACTGGAGTCTGTACTTCTATGAAGTTATTTTCAAGAGATAATTAGTAAGCACCAACAATATTTTAGGTGAATGAAGTGTACCCATGCTCCCCACACGTCCAGGTTAAAAGTGTAAGCCTAAAGAATAAATTGTCTGATTAAAGCAAACATTTACAAAATAAATATTAACCCAACTGCTGGGTGAAGTCTCCTCATTTTGTCCTTTTGGGTGCTCTATTCCTGTGGCAGATGGAACAAATCTCCATAGATGATGTTCTGTGATGTATAGTTAGCATCTAGCAAGCAGGACTCTTCCACAGGTGAACAATACGTTTAGTTAGGAATCAAACGTTGTGATACATCCTTGAGAGTAAAAGAACGGAGGTTTACTGATTTTTTTCTTTTTTCTTTTTTTTGGACGGAGTCTCGCTCTGTTGCCCAGGTTAGAGTGCAGTGGCGCGACCTCAGCTCACTGCAAGCTCCGCCTCCGGGTTCACGCCATTCTCCTGCCTCAGCCTCCCGAGTAGCTGGGACTACAGGCGCCCACCACCACGCCTGGCTAATTTTTCGTACTTTTAGTCGAGACGGGGTTTCACCGTGTTAGCCAGGATGGTATCAATCTCCTGATCTCGTGATCAACCCGCCTCAGCCTCCCAAAGTGCTGCGATTACAGGCCTCAGCCACCTCGCCCAGCAGAGGTTTACTGAATTCTTATCCTGTGTTAGGAGACACAAACTAGGAGACCCCTTCAAAATATTTTCAGCCAATCTACAATAATAGATAAATAGACAAAACTAATAAACACCGTCAAAATATTTTCAGCCAATCTACAATAACCTGCATACTTTTAATTTTACCAGAGGTATTCCATTTCTAATACTCTCATCATAACAAAAAACTATTATTTTTACTGTTTAAAATCCATTTTTGAGCATTCATTATAGTAATTAGCAAAACATTGGATTTTCATTGATAAATGGATGACAGATTGCTTGTGGATACTGCTTTTTTTATAGCATATTAGTTGCTCTGGATTATCACTTAACCTAAATTGCCAACACAAAACTTGAATAAGTAGTAAGTCATATATTTCAAAATAAATTGTAGACACTACCAAAAGCTTCCCCAATTTTAAACTGAGAAATGTGATTATGGTGACATGTCCAAGAAAAAGGGGTAATAATTAGTTGAAACATATGAAAGACTAAGAAGCTCGAATCCTAAATAATAAAACTCTAAGCTAATTCATGATCTCTTCTGCTGATTAAAAAAATAATGTAGTATTGTTAAAAGCATAAGAACTAGGAAATCGGTCAGGCTCGGTGGCTCACGCCTGTAATCCCAGCACTTTGGGAGGCCAAGGCGGGCAGATCACCTGGGGTCGTAAGTTCGAGACCAGCCTGACCAACATGGAGAAACCCCGTCTCTACTAAAAATACAATATTAGCCGGGTGTGGTGATGCATGCCTCTAATCCCAGCGACTCAGGAGGCTGAGGCAGGAGAATTGCTTGAAGCTGGGAGGCGGAGGTTGCGGTGAGCTGAGATCGCACCATTGCACTCCAGCCTGAGCAACAAAAGCAAAACTCCGTCTCAAAAAAAAAAAAAAAATCCTATGAAATCAAGATAATAGAATGGATTCCAATTTTAGCACTAGCTAAATGAACTTTAGCAACTCACTACCCCAAACTCAGTTTCCTCACTTGTGAAATGGGTTGAAATTCTCACTTTTCAAGACTGCTGTGAGAATTAGATATCGACAGAATGACCTTTAAGACAGCAGTTCGTCCCACAGGCTCTATAGACATATCTCCCTTCCTTTGGAGTAGCAAAACTGATATCACACCTGATAATTCAGAACGCATGAAAATTATTGCTAAGTAGCAACAGAATAAGAAGTGGCTCCGAGAAACTTGATAGGTGAACATAAAAAAACACCAACTTAGAAATTGTATTGAGTTGGATAAAAATCATAACCTTTTCAACTTCAGGTTAACACAAGAATTAGAGCAACATAGACATGAGAGCTGCGTGTTTCAGTGAACTCTAATGGGAGAGGTAATGCATTTAATTCTGAAGGACTTTGAACCACAATGAATCAATGTGGCTCTCCATTGTAAATGGCTTCAATTTTGCTTGCTGACAATTTTATTATTAATAAATCTGTTTTAAACATGAGAGTACAGGTATCTCTGACATACTAATTTAATTTCCTTTTGATATATACTAGGAAATGTGATTGTTGGATCATAAAACAACTCTATTTTTAATTATTTGAAGTACTTCTATATTTTTTTCTATAATGGCCTTACTAATGAACATTCCCACCAACAATGTATAAGAGTTCCACTTTGTCCACATCTATGCCAGCATTTGTTATTTTTTCTTTTTATTCATGACCATTCTAAGTGAGATGATATCTCATTGTGGTTTTGATTTGTGTTTCCCTGATGATTACTGCTGAGAATGTTCTCACATCCCTATTGGTCATTTGTTTGTTTTCCTTTGAAAAAATGTCTATTCAGGTCTTTTGCCTATTTTTAAATCAGATTATTTGTTTTTCTGCTATTGAGTTAATTATATTCTGAATATTAACTCCTTGTCAGATGGATAGTTGGCAAATATTTCCTCCCATTCTGTAGGTTTTCTCCTTACTCCGCATATTTTGTTGTTGTTGTTTGTTTTTTTGTTTGTTTTTTTTTTTTGCTTTGCAGAAGCTTTGTAGTTTGATGTGATCCCATTTGTCTATGTTTGCTTTTGTTGCCTTTCTGGTGGAGGCCTTATCCAAAAAATCCTTGCCCAGACCAATGTCATAAAGTGTTTCCCCTGTTTTCTTCTATCACTATTCACAATAGCCAAGATATGGAATCAACATATTTTCATCAATGGTTAAACAGATAAAGACAATGTGGTATACATACACAAAGGAATATTATTCATCCATAAAAAATGAATGAAATCTTGTCATTTCTGGCAACATGGTGAACCTGGAGGGCATTATGTTTACTAAAATAAGCCAGGTGCAGAAATACAAATGCCACATGATCTCACATATGGAATCTAAAAAATAATAATTTCATAGACATAGTAGAATAGTGGTTATTGGAGACTGGAAAAGGTAGTGGGAGAACTGAAAATGGGGAGAGATTGGTCAGTGTATACAATGTTGCAGCCAGATGGGAGGAATAAGATCTGGTGTTCTAGTACACACTGTGGTGATCATGGTTAATAGTATTTTATTGTATATTTCAAAATAGGTAGAAGAGTGCATTTTGAATGTACTTACCACAAAGAAATGATAACTGTATCAGGTGATAAATATGCTAAATAACCTGATTTGATCATTATACAATGTAAACATGTATTGAAACATCACACTGTACCCCATAAATATATATAATTATTACATGGCAATTAAAAATAAAATTTAAAAATAAAAAATTGTATTCTCTTATGAATTTCACTCTCCTGTAATTACAAGACAAATAATTTCACTTTGGTTTCTTTTTTCCTTTTCCATTTTTCAAATTCTTTAAGAAAATGAGGCTTGAAGAACCCTCTCACCGATTGTTGATAATTGACAAGTAAATGTTTGCACCTGTTTCTTCGAATTGATACATACAAAATGTGAATGATGCTGCTGAAAATAACAGTCATTAAAATATCCGCATAATTTTTATCTCTAAAGATATTCCTTTAACTGCATGAGAAAAATAAACCCTAGTCCTATCAAGAAACACTCTTTTAGAATAAAAATTATTTTATTTCCTTAAAGAAGTCTGTAAAATTCAAGGAGGAATTTCTATTAGAGGTATGTAGGAAGCCACTTAGTCTTGCTCACATGTTTTGGTAATTTCTTCTTCAAAATTACCACTAAAATTACCCTAGAAGTTTATGTTTATTTAAGAATAACAATTTCATTCCCTATATTATGTAATTTTGAAATAAAATCACATAATTTCTATTACAAATTAATATAATTGAAGAATCTTGCTTTATGCTTATAACTCTAAAATTTTTGAGAAAAATGTAGAGCGTTAAAATGTACATTTCAGGTTATAAGAGTATTTAGAGTATTGTTTCACTTGCAGATTATTGCCTGGAATTTATTTAGGCTGAATTATATTCTGCCTTGGCTGGTCACAGTCTGAAAAACCTCTAAACTATATCATAAAAAATAATAATATCCAACAATTATTGAGTACTTACTAGATGTCAGGCACTCTTCTGAGCAGTTTGCTTTGGGGTTACCTAATTCAATCTTAATATCAGATTTAGCCAAGGAATATCATGAATAATTGGGGCTTTTTTACTATACCTTATTATTTTTAATTGAAACCATGAATTGAAAATCTGTACCTTAAGCTTCTTTACATTGTCCTTCATGGTCTTCAAGCTTAGACGACACAGTGTCCCATTTCTTTTTAAAACAAATCTGAGTTCCCTATAATATTCTTCAAACTCTATTTCATATTTCACTCTCTTTAAATTTAAATTTCTCTCTTCTTTTCTGATTCCTTTTTCCCTCTGTTCTCTGCCTCTTTTTCTTCCTTTATATTTATATTTCTCTGTCTTTTCTTAACCTTCTTCTCTTTGTTCCTTTCTTTCTCCTCTTTATTTTTACTATATTCTAAATTGCATTTTCCCTATTTTATTTTTCATCCCTGCTTGTTTGTCTTTTTTTCCTTCCTCCACCAAATATTGGCCATCAGCATGTATCCAATTCACTGATATTTCTCAGCATTTTAAGATAGGTGGTTTGTCTTACAATGATGTCGTCTCTCTTTCTGGGAACATCTCAGCCAGTTTGAGGATAGATGATAGCAATCCCAATCCCATGCTGTTCATAACACGTCTGTCATAAAGAAACAATATGCTGGGAAGGAGGCTGTACCCTGCAAAGTCAAAGAGATGGAGCTGTCCAAAACCATGGGAACCCACCTCTTGCTTCAGTGTGACCCAGATGTGAGACATGGAGTCAAAGAAGATCACTTTGGAGCTTTAAGACTGTACTGCCCTTCTGTATTTTGGACTTGCATGGGGCCTATAGCCCCTTTGTTCTGGCCAATTTCTTCCATTTGGAATGGCTGTATTTACCCAATTCTTGTACCCTCATTGTATCTAGGAAGTAACTAACTTGTTTTTGATTTTACAGGCTCATAGGTGGGAGGGACTTGTCTTTTCCCAGATGAGACTTTAAACTGTAGACTTTTGAGTTAATGCTGAAATGAGTTGAGACTTTGGAGGACCACTGGGAAGGCGTGATTTGTTTTGAAACGTGAAGATGTGAGATTTGGGAGGGACTGGGGTGGAATGATATAATTTGGCTCTGTGTCCCACCCAAATCTCATCTTGTAGCTCCTATAATTTCCAAGTGTTGTGGGAGGGATTTGGTGGAGAATTACTGAATTATGGGGGTGGGTCTTTCCCACGCTGTTCTCGTGATAGTGAATGGGTCTCACGAGATCTGATGGTGTGAAAACATGTGAGTTTCTCTGCACAAGCTCTCTTTTTGCCTGCCACCATCCACGTAAGATGTGACTTGCTCCTCCTTGCCTTCTGCCATGATTGTGAGGCCTCCCCATCCACATGGAACTGTAAGTCCAATGAAATCTTTTTCTTTTGTAAATAGCCCAGTTTCCAGTATGTCTTTATCAACAGCATGAAAACAGGCTAACACTCTACATTTCCTATACATCTGTTATTCTGTATTCTTTGACATATATCTCCCTATTTCCTTCCTATCCCCTTCACTTCTGGTAACCACTGCTTTATCATCCTTGCATATTTGAGCTCTTTTTATTTAAAAAAATATTCCTCATATAAGTAAGATTATGCAATAATTTTCTTTCTCTGTCTGGCTTATTTCACCTAGTATAATGTCATCTATAGTAGTTCCATTCATGTTGTAGACCTTCTTCTTTTTAGGGGTGATTATTTCTATGTGTGTGTGTGTGTTTATGTGTGTGTTCGTGACATTGTCTTTACCCATTTGTCTGTCTATGTGTATTTATATTGTTTACATGTGTTGCTATTGTAAATAATACTGCAATCAACATGAGAGTACAGATATATTTGCAAGTGTCTATTTTATCTCTTATGTGTATGTATTCAGAAAATGGATTGCCAGGTCATATCGTAGTTTTATTTTTAACTTCTTTAGGAACCTTCATACTGCTTTCCATCATGGCTATAGCAAACTACATTCCCATCAACAGTGTACCAGCGTTCCCTTATCTCCAAACCCTTGCCAACATTTATCTTTTTCTTTTTAATTAATAGTCATCCTTATGGGTATGAGATGATATCTCATAATGGTTTAATTTGCATTTCCCTGGTGATTACTTATGTTGAGAACATTTTACATCTTTTTATATTTTGTATTTTAAAACTTATTGTAGCTATAGTTATTTTTTACTATAACTGTAGCTACAGGTATATTATTTTGACTTTTAACCTTTGTACTGGAGATTTGAAAAATTAACACATCACCATTACAGTAATAGAGTACTTTGGGTTTGATTATGAATTTTCCTCTACCAATTGGGTTTATACATTTTTATGTTTTCATAATAGTAATTATCCCTTTTTTTCAGTTGAACGTCTCCCTTAAGCATTTGTTTTAAGTCCAGTCTAGTGATGATAAATTATGTCAGCTTTTGTTTCTCTGGGACAGGGTTTATTTCTCTTTTATTTCTGAATGCATTGCTGGGTATAGTATTCAGGATTGATAAGGGTTTTATGTATTTATTTTTCACAACCCTTTGAATATAAAGCAACCTATTCCCCCTGGTCTGTGATTTTTTTTTCTGCAAAATCCTCTCATAGTCTAATAGAGATTCCCTCACAGGTGAAGCTTTTATCTTGCTCTTTTTAGAATTCTCTCTTTGTCTGTGCCTTTTTTTTCAATTTGTAAAACATAGAATGCTTCACAAATTTGTGTGTTGTTGTTGCACAGGAGCCACGCAAATCTTCTCTGTATTATCACAATTTTAGTATATGTGCTACTAAAGTAAGCAATAACTCTAACACTCCATAAAGCAGTGATTTGTATCTGGATTTACATATCAGAGATTTAATGCTTACAGAGTTATGATAACTGACCCTAGAACACTCAGATAATAAATTATAAAGCCAGAATTTTGACTCATGCTTTCCTGATATCAAAACTTATACTCTTACTTGCATTACTAGACTGCCTATTAAAGAACTCTTTCCCTTCATGAGTCAATATCCATTACCTCATATAAGTATACTCGTTGTTAAGTTTGTTTTATATGTATATTTTTAGGGTGGATTCCTTACACATGCTTTGTCACTATGGTAGTAGTGACAATATGAATTTGCAGCGTTAGGAAATAGATAACTGGGAATGTAAAATTTACCCTGAATATCCTGAAGAGTCTTCACAGGCTGAGGTATCAGTACAGTACTGTATAATTTTTGAAGATATTACTTTCTATAACTCAAACAACAAACTGAAATTTCTGGTGTTTCTGTTACTTGTATTGGCATATGCACAGACATAGATTTGTAACCTTGGCCGGGCGCAGTGGCTCACACCTGTAATCCTAGCACTTTGGGAGGCCGAGGTGGGCAGATCACAAGGTCAGGAGATTGAGACCATCCTGACTAATGCGGTGAAACCCCGTCTCTACTAAAAATACAAAAAGTTAGCCAGGCTTGGTGGCAGGCGCCTATAGTTCCAGCTACTCAGGAGGCTGAGGCAGGAGAATGGCGTGAACCTGGGAGGCAGAGCGGCAGTGAGCCAAGATTGCACCACTGCACTCCAGCCTGGGCGACAGAGCGAGACTCTGCCTCAAAAAAAAAAAAAAAAAGATTTGTAACCTTGCCAAATATTGCATGGCAGGCAATCTTCTTTGTAGAACATGGAATTAAAGCCATCAGGACATGATAATAATGTGAAAAGTATTAGCTTATTAATAGCAAATTTTATAATCCTTAATCACTCAATACATTACCAGCAAATATTCTGAAGTTCAGAATTCAATATTAAAATCTAAAGAATTGGTTGTTAGCAAAAGCTGAAGTCACTGGGGGTTCAATTTACAGCCCACCATGATGTCTACCACCTTATACTTCCATGGGGTAACAGGTCAGATATATTAATTTGACCAAAACTTGAGGTGATACTAATTTTAAACATTTCAAAATTGTTAAAAAGAATAGTAATTTCCTCACATTAGCTTTGTATTGACTGACTACTTTATTCCTTTTTTTTTTTTTTTTTTTTTGAGACTGAGTTTTACTTTGTCACCCAGGCTGGAGTGCAATGGTGCAATCTCGGTTCACTGCAACCTCTGCCCCCCGGATTCAAGTGATTCTTCTGTCTCAGCCTCCCGAGTAGCTGAGACTACAGGTATGCACCACCACACTCAGCTAATTTTGTGTTTTTAGTAGAGACGGGGTTTCTCCATTTTGGTCAGGCTGGTCTCGAGCTCCCGACCTCAGGTGATCTGCCTGCCTCGGCCTCCCAATATTTTAATCCTTTTTGTGTTTAACACTATCCACCATTCCTCCACCCCTCTGATTCCTGTCTAACTGGAGGAAAGTCACCTTGTTGACACACATCTCAGAAATACTGTGTTTAAAGATATACAGAGTACCTTGAATTAGGAAAAGCTTTCAATAACCCATACAGTCTATAAATGCTAGAAAAAAAAATCCATACTGGTGCAAAAATATATTCCAAGCTCTCTACAAGCCTCTGGATTATACAGCCATTATTATTAAAATAATTCCAGTCAGAACTAAATAGAATCGAACAGGACACTTTGTCTTGCATCTACTAAGCCCCTGCACTTTTATTTTCTCCGTTAGGGCTCTTTTACCAAGTCCTGGGAAATTTTGTCTGGTTTACTCTGCTTACTTGTATGTGGAATGAAATCACACTTGAGTATATTGCCACTCTTTTCTTTTTCATGAGTTCAATTAAACAGTAAGAAAGATCAACATGGGTTTGAAGGCCAGCTATATAACCTTGAATAACTATTCAAGTTTTTTAAAACTTAATTGTTTCATTTGTTAAATAAGGCCAAGGGTGGTTGTCATTGTTTTACACAAAATGCTTCTTTGAAACAATTATCCCAAATTTTCCTAGAAAAGATATATTTTAGATAGAACTGTTTGGAAAACTCTATATACTATGTTATCATCATTACATATCAAAATTATATTATTATATTAATGATTCTGAGCAGTACTAAAGTAAGGAAACCTGTTTATAGTAATTCAACATTTCTAAAACATATTGATTAAATAAGCTGTGTGTTTAGTACTTATTAACCTGCTGCAGAAATAGACACTTACGGAATACACTTTGGAAAATGCTGTTTTAAGGATTAAAAATTGTTTTCAGCCTAGATCACATTGCTAAATTCTAGTCTACAACTACATATTTGATAACCACACTTAGATATCTATCTAGAAAAGTAAAAGGTTTGGAAATGAAATTCTGATTTTTCTCTTTAAATCTGCATCTTATGTACTCATTCTAAACTCAGTAAATATCAGATCAATTATTTGGCTGAGACCAAAGATGTTGTGATTATTCTTGATTCCTCTCTTTGTCTCCTACTCCACATCACGCTCATAAAAAAAATCTTATTTAAAAATACAAAAAATTTGGCTAGTTCTTACCAACTCCACCATTATCACACTAGCCCAAGTCACTCTCTTTCACTTAAATTTCAGCAATAATTTTTGGCTTGGTTTCCATGATCTTTTCATTCTCTTCTACAGTCTTTTTTCAACATAGCAGTTGAAAGTTGTGTTTTTAAATGGAAGTCTCACTGTGTTATTCCTGCTCAAAAATGTCTAATATTTTTTAAGTTGTGCAGATTAAAAGCCAATATCCATGTAAATGACCCCAAAAGTTCTTCAGGATCTGCCTCAGCCTTTTAATTCTCAGACTTCATTTCCTGCTACACCCTTTTTGCCCTCTTTCTTTTAGCTGAAGTAGAATTTTAGTAATTTTTAAGCACAAAGCATGTGTATCAGTCCATTTTCACGCTGCTGATAAAGACACAACTGAGACTGGCAATTTACAAAAGAATGAGGTTAAATGGACTTACAGTTCCACATGATTGTGAGGCAGGTGAGGCCTCACAATCACAGCAGAAGGTGAAAGGCATATCTCACATGGTGGCAGAATACAGAAGAGCTTGTGCAGGGAAACTCCCCATTTTAAAACCATCAGATCTTGTGAGACCTATTGGTTATCCTGAGAACAACATAGGAAAGACCTGCCCCCATGATTCAATTACCTCCCACTGGGTCCCTCCCACAATACATGGGAATTCAAGATGAGATTTGGGTGGAGACACAGCCAAACCATATCATTCTGCCCCTGGCCACTCTCAAATCTCATGTCCTCACATTTCAAAACCAATCATGCCTTTCCCCCAAAGTTTTAACTCTTTTCAGCATTAACTCAAAACTCCACAGTCCAAAGTCTACTCCAAGACAAGGCAAGTCTCTTCCACCTATGAGCCTGTAAAATCAAAAACAAGTCAGTTACTTCCTAGATACAATGGGGGTACTGGCATTGGGTAAATACAGCCATTCCAAATGGAAGAAATTGGCCAAAACAAAGGGCTACAGGCCCCATGCAAGTCTAAAAATCCAGTTGGGCAGTCAAATCTTTTTTTTTTTTTTTTTTTGAGACAAAGTCTCGCTCTGTTGCCCAGCCCAGAGCGCAGTGGCTCAATCTCGGCTCACTGCAAGCTCCTCCTTCTGGGTTCACACCATTCTTCTGCCTCAGCCTCCTAAGTAGTTGGGACTACAGGTACCCACCACCACGCATGGCTAATTTTTTTGTATTTTTAGTAGAGACAGGGTTTCACCATGTTAGCCAGGATGGTCTCAATCTCCTGACCTTGTGATCCACCCGCCTTGGCCTCCCAAAGTGCTGGGATTACAGGCATGAACCACCACGCCTGGCCCTGGGCAGTCAAATCTTAAAGCTCCAAAAAGATCTCCTTTGACTCCATGACTCATATCCAGGTCATACTGATGCAAGAGGTGGGATGGGAACTGGAGCAAGGGTGACTCCTCTTATGTTCTAGCCTACAGACTGGCAGCATTTTACCCCGTCCTAGAGATTTGTGGAATTTCGAACTTGAGAGAAATGATTAAGGTCAACTGGTGGAAGAACTTTATAAGCAGCAAAGCATATGAGAAGTGACCTGGGTGCTGTTAAAGGCATTCAGTTTTATAAAGGAAGCAAAGCATAAAAGTTAGGAAAATAGGAAAATTTGCAGCCTGACAATGTGATAGAAAAAGAAATCCCATTTTCTGAGGAGAAATTCAAGCCAGCTGCAGAAATTTGCATAAGTAATGAGGAGCTGAATGTTAATCTCCAAGACAATGGGGAGAATATCTCCAGGGCATGTCAGAGGTCTTCACAGCAGTCCTTCCCATCACAGGCCTGAAGGCCTAGGAGGAAAAAGTGGTTTCATGGGTTGGGCCCAGGGTCCCTGTACTGTATGCAGCCTAGGAAGTTGGTGCCCTGTGTTCTAGCCACTCCCATCATTGCTAAAAAGGGCCAAGCTTGTCCCATGGCTTCTGAGGGTGCAAGTCCCCAACCTTGACAGCTTTCATGTGGTGTTGAGCCTGTGAGTGCACAGAAGTCAAGAACTGAAGTTTGGGAACCTCTGCCTAGATTTGAGAGGATGTATTGAAATGCCTGGGTATCCAGGCAGAAGTTTGCTGCATGGGCGGGGCTCTTATGCAGTACCTCTTCGAGGGTAGTACAGCAGGGAAATGTAGGGTAGGAGTTGCCACACAGAGTCCCTACTGGGGCACTGCCTAGTGGTCTGTGAGAAGAGGTCTGCCGTCCTCCAGGTTTAATTGAACTGTAAGTCAATTAAATATCTTTTCTTAATAAATTACTTAGTCTCATGTAGTTCTTTATAGCAGAGTGGTTGGAGCAGTTTTCAGGGTTCAGAAAAAGACAGGAAGATTTGGGAAAGTTTGAAACTTCCTAGACTTGTCGAATGGTTTTGACCAAAATGTTGACAGTGATATGGATAATGAAGTCCAGGCTGAGGTGGTCTCAGATGGAGAGAGGAACATATTGGGAACTGGAGCAAAGGCCATGGTTGCCATGCTTGAGCAAAGAGACTGATGGCATTTAGCTCCTGCCCTAGAGATCTGTGAAACTCTGAACTTGAGAGAGACAATTTAGGGTATCTGGCAGCATACATTTCTAAGCAGCAAAGCATTCAAGATGTGACCTGGCTGTTTCTGAATGCATACAGTCATATGTGCTCACAAAGATATGGTCTGAAATTGGAAATTATGTTTAAAAGGGAAGCAGAACATTAAAGTTTGGAAAATTCAAAGCCTGACTATGTGATAGAAAATAAAAACCCATTTCCTGGGAAGAAATTGAAGCTAGCTGCATAAATATGCACAAAGTAATGAGGAACCTGTTATTATTAGCCAAGGCATTGGGAAAATGTCTCCAGGGCATTTCAGCAATCTTAATGGAAGCCCCTCCCATCACAAGCCCAGAGGCCTAAGAGGGAAAAATGGTTTTGTGGACTGGGATCAGGGCCCCCACTGCTCTGTGAAACTTTGGGATATAGAGCCCTGTGTCCCCAGTGCTCCAGCTCTACTCGAGGCTAAAATAGGACAAGGTACAACACAGGCTGTGGCTTCAGAGGGTGCAAACCCCAAGCCTTGGAAATTTCCACGTGGTATTGGGCATGTGGATGCATAGATGGCAAAAACTGAGGTTTGGAAACCTGTGTCTACATATCAGAGGAGGTATGGAAACAACTGTATGCTCAGGGAGAAGTCTGCTGCAGTAGCAGTGCCCTCATGGAGAACCTCTGCTAGAGCAGTGCAGCAGGGAAATGTGGGATTGGAGCCCCCATACAGAGTCCCCACTGGGTCACTGCCTAGTAGAGCTATGAGAAGAGGGCCATCATCCTCCAGACCGCAGAATGGTAGATCCATTGACAGCTTGCACCGTGTGCTTGGGAAAGCTCCAGGCACAGCAGCCTGTGAAAGAAGTTTCAGGGGCTATACCCTGCAGAGTTGCAGCAGCAGAGCTGCCCAATAGCTTGGGAGCCCACCTATTGCATCAGCATGCCCTGGATGTGAGACATGGAATCAAAGGAGATTATTTTAGAGCCTTAAGTTTTAAGATCTGCCCTGCTGGGTTTCTGACTTGCATGGGGCCTGTTGCCCCTTTGTTTTGGTCAATTTCTCCCTTTTGCAATGGCAACATTTACCCACTGTCTGTACCCCCATTGTGTCTTGTAAATAACTAACTTGTTTTTAATTTTACAGGCTCATAAGTGGAAGGGGCTTCCCTTGTCTCAGATGAGACTTTGGACTTGGACTTTTGAGTTAATGCTGGAATGAGTTAAGATCGGAGCGACTGTTTGAAAGGCGTGACTGATTTTGAAATGTGAAAAGGATATGAGGCTTTGGAGGGGTCAGGGGTGAAATGATATGGTTTGGCTCATGTCCCCATCCAAATCTCATCTCAAATTGTAATCGCCACCTTTGAGGGTGGGACCTGTTAGGAGGTGATTGGATCATGGAGGTAGGTTTTCTTCCTTGCTGTTCTTGTAACAGTGAATTCTTATGAGATCTGATGGCTTAGAAGTTTCTCTCTCTCTCTCTCCCCCCACCCTCTCTCTCTGCCTTTCCCTCTTAGTCCAATCTGGCAGTGCTTCTGCTGGTATAACATTCCCCCATTCCCCCAGACCTTTATAGTTTCCTGCAAATATGTCACTAGGATTTCTCAATAAACAAGAGATTTCTTCACATTTTTTTTGATAATCCAATCTATATTCCCAGATTAGGCTGAGGAGGTTGAGGAAAACCCTGAGTCAATCTCTTGCTTTTGTTGTCACTACTCTCACTCCCTTCATGTCTCTCTAATAGGACATGTTCTGATTATATTAGAGCCACCCAGATAATCCACAATAATTACCTCAATCTACCTAATCACATCTGTAACATCCCTTTGTCGTATTAGATAACATAATTACAGGTTTCAGTGATTAAACATGGATTTTTGAAGATATCTCAAATAATTATTACATATTTTATTTCCTGGAGAAACTCAGCAATTAGCATTGATATATTGTCTCTCCTCCACTTGACTTCAGCCAAAAGGCCAAGAAGCAATTGCCTCTCCTCTGCTATAAGCAGGCATTCAGAATTCAGCCAAAGAATAAAAAGGAAACAAGTTTCCAGAAAAAAAAAATGAAAATTACCAACCCTATTTGGAATAAAAATTAAACCTGAATGGCTATATAACTCTTTTCAAACTAATTCATAGTGCAGTTATCTAGCCAAAAATATACCAGGCCAATAATATTTTTTTATTCAGGGATCTAATTTAAGATGGTCCTTTTTTTCAGACTTGTACAGGATGTACCAGAACACAACCCATCAGAAAAGAAAAACTCTCCTTTATGAGGTGATTACAGCTTTAATATCAAAATTAGGTAATGACAGTATAAAAGGAAAATTATAGATCAATTTCATTTATAAAATATAAGCAAAATTCTAAATAAATATTAAAAACTTGTCTAGTAAGGGATATAAAAGCAATGCATAATGATTATGCTGTATTTAAATAAGAAAATTTGGCCAGGCGCAGTGGCTCATGGCTGTAATCCCAGAACTTTAGGAGGCTGAGGTGGGTGGATCACCAGGTCAGGAGCTCAAGAACAGCCTGGCCAAGATGGTGAAACCCTGTCCCTACTAAAAATAGAAAAAATTAGCCGGGCATGGTGGCGGGCGCCTGTAATCCCAGCTACTTGGAAGGCTGAGGCAAGGAATTGCTTGAACCCAGGAGGCGGAGGTTGCAGCAAGCCCAGATCGTGCCACTGCACTCCAGCCTGGGTTACAGAGTGAGACTCTGTCTTAAAAAAAAAAAAAAAAAAAAAAAAAAAGTATCAGAGTTTTTCATCAAAATGGGAGAACAATGAGGAATAAATAGTTATTTTATTAAAGTATTTGATCAAATTGAACACCTAATGAATTTTAAAATCTTAACCATGTTATATAAAACAGAAATATTTTTATTCTAATAAACATTTTCAAAATCTACATAATGTATTAAATATAGTTATTAAATGTTAAAAGCTTTCCACTTAAAATCTAGAACAAATCAAAAATGCACACCATTTCAGTTTCTATGTAAAAATTCCCTGGATACCTAGTCGTTATAATAATAAAAATAAAATAAGCAGAAGGTAAATTACAGAGTTAAAGAAATTATTATTTTTCTTAGATGATATAACTGTCAAAGTAAAAAACTCAAGACAGTATGTAAACAATTTATTTAAATTATTAAGACCATTTAACATGTTTGCCAAATGTACAATAAACATAATATATCAAATGCATTCCTCTGCACTAGCAGCAAATATTTTAAAAATACGGTTTTAAAATGTGACACATTTTGTTGTTATAACAGCAAAATATAAAGTGTCTATTAATAAATCTAAAAAATCATAAAGCCTGTAATATTATTGATTTTAATTAAAATGTAGATAGAAATAAAAGAATTAAGAAAATGACGTCAATAGAAGGAATTTGCTATGCTTATAAATAAGATTTAAAAAATTAGAAAAGCCTTTATTCTCCTTAACTTAATCTGCCAATGAAATCAGTTTATCAGATCTTTCTAATACTGATCTGCATGGGCAAAGGACTGAATATAACAAAGGCAATGTTTAAATTGCACATGATGGAGGAACTTGTTCCACAACATGAGAAAACTTACTATAAAATCATATTAGTTACCATCCTGTCAAAATCCTGGAGGGATATAGACATTTCCCAATTAAACAGAACTGAAATCCAAGAAATATCCACATTTCTATGGAAACTTCATACATGGCAGAAATACACTTGCAGATCAGAATGGAAGAAAAAGAGAAATTAATACTGATGGAAAAATTGATTATCTCTTTTGAGAATGTTCTGGGTCTATAACTCTCATCAATAGCAAACACCAATTTCATGTAGTTTAATAAACAGAGAGAGCAAAACTAGAATAATATTTTATCATATCAGTATAGGCAACTTTTTCTAAAGAAACACAAGTAAAGTAAAAATTTAAAAAGAATAGAATTTCTAAGGTATGGAGTATGGAGAGGTAAAATGTTGACTTTAAAGTAGAGATGCCTAACAACCTCTACTTTCACTGAATGATCAAAGTTTCTATGTCATAAATATCATATACCCCTGGTTTGATGCAATGAGTAGGACAGTTTTCTCAAAATCCATATACTCAGTCTCACCATGAGAAAACTTCAGATAAACCCAAATTGAAAACTATTCTACTAAATCTTAATAATTACCCTTCAAAAGTGTTAAGGTTATAAATAACATGAATAGGATGAGAAAATGTCACAGACTGAAGAAGACTATGACAAGATGACTTAATGCAACATGGTATCCTGGCAAAGAAAAATAGAATTCGTAAAAAATTCGGTGGAATCAAGTCTGTAGGTTAGTTAATGGCATTTGACCAATATTAATTTCTTAGTTTTGAAAAATGTGCCCTGGTTAATTAAGATATTTACAGTATAGAAAGCTGAGTGAAGATCTATAGGAACTCTACAATGTCTTTACAATTCTTGTGAAAATCTAAAATTATTTCACAATAAAACTTTTAAAAAGATTCCTGATTTGAATACATTCAAACAATATCAAGAAAAAAGAACTCTATCATAAGACTTTATAATTTAGTTTTAGAGACAAATTTGGAAGAAAATATTGCAATGCCTATAACTGAACATAGATTAATATTCAGAACAGATCAAAAGTGCTACAAAACATAAAACATCACATAAGTAAAAGAGAAACAAACTTTTTGCAAACATCACCTGAAATGAAAAATAAAAAATCCAATATGCTCATCCATTGACTGAAGCTAAGTAAATTGACTTAAATACACTGGGGAGAAATACAGGCATAGCAATATCTAATCAACTCATATATTCAAATAATCTTTAATTCAGCCATTTCACTTTGTTTATTCACTAACTTTCCACATACGTGAACAAGGAAACATGCACAAGAATGACATTTACATTATTATAAAACTAGAAAAAGTTTAAATGTTTATTTAAGAAGAGAACAACTTAATATAGGAATGTTTTTGCAATAATATACTATACAAAAATTAAAATAAGTCAATTCAATGTAAATGCTTAAATTCATTGCTGAAAATTGCTCAAAAGTTGTTGCTGAAAAGAACAGAGAGTTAATTTTTATAGATATGAATATATATGTACAAAATAATGCCATTAAAATATTATCAAAACATTCAAAACAATGGATAGGTGGGACAATTATAAAGATATGTTGGTAGTGATAAAAACAGATTCAAGATTGTGAATTTCTCTGAAAGGTGTGAAGAGAAAATGCTGAGGAAGGAGGACATGCACAGTGAGGCTTCAACTGTTTTAGAAAAGCTATACAGATGCATATTGCACAAATTATTTTTTTAATTCATAGGTGTCACCTAGGTAAAAAGGAGCAGGATTGAATGAAAGAGAATTTTATAGGTTTGTGTCACATTGAAGAAAAAACCCAAGGCTCTAACTGGAGTGGAGCATATTAAAAAATACTGGCGACCTCATTACTTTAAATCTCCCCCAGATTTAAGGATCATAGTGCCAGAGAAATGGCTGAGCGTCTATCAGGCTGCTCTTTATAAACTGCTCTGTAAGTAGTTGTGAAAATTATTAATATGCTTCTCTCATTCTATTGGCATTGATCCTTTATTTCTGGCATTTTGTAAGATGCATATTTACATGTTGCACTTATACTCTAGGGGCTAATTTTTGAGTTTTGGAACAAAATTAAAAATGTTGGAAGATTACATAAACTTAAATGTTATATTTAAATGATTGAGAGGCACTAAGGCAAAATGTCAGCAGGATTCAAACTAGTTTACTAGGAAACTAGTTCCATATGATGGAAAATGTAGCCCTAGACCCATATCCCATTAAAATGTAAATAGATATCCCAATATGTTTCTTCCAAACTTTTTAAATAAAAATTGAGCTGTATTTTATGCATGAGGCTGTAGCTAAAATTGTCTTGTTGCACATGTGCATTGGGATTACTGGAGGTTTTAGTATTTGATGCCAAAAGACTTGAAACTCATACCCAGAAATCCATCTAGAGAAAAGTGAGGTTAAGCTACTATTCCTCATATTGTGTGTGCATTGTGGATTACTGGACCAGATCCAGAAAGTTCACATTAGTTTGAACCAACTTGGAAAACCTATAAAAAGATAGGAGTAGATTAGTTACTGTGAGATTCTTTAGAGTAGGCAGCTCTCACATATTCTAGTTTCTTTATAACTGAAACATCACTGTATTAATGCACCTGTATGTACTTAGAAACATTTTTTTCTCTAGTCAATTATCCCTATACTTGCCAAGAGTAGAAGAATGTGGTGGTTCAGAACAGCAGCTTGGGAGAAATATAGTTGCATATAAAATCTGTACCCACTCATCCACATGCTACATGAGTGACCAAGAGGTAAGTTTCCCAAGCTTTCAGAGTTAATTTTCATCACCTGAAGTGGGAGTTATACGAAATACCTACCTCATAATGGTTTTGTACGGAATGAATTACATAAAGTATCTAGGATGATATTGTAGACATACTAGGGAGTGAAAAGTGATAATTATTTTTATTTATGGCATTATTATTACAAAGCAGACTTAAAATGTAAAGAAATACATTTTATCAAATCTTTGATCTTAATTCTATGTATGTATTTGCTATTATTGATGTTTATAGGAAATAATGTCTTTTAAAAGGAAAATTTATAGGGTGATCATTTCCTATTCCATTGAAACTATCTCACTGCCTCCTCCCCTTAATTCTCTGAAGAAATTGTCTTTCCTATTTCAGAGAAGTGCTACCAAGGGTACTTGAATGATCATCATATTTCTCCAAGTGAAGTAATCTTTTCCCATCTCTGAATCCTCATATTTTGACTCTTTTAACATTTAATATTTTCTTCTTTATGTCATAAATATTTGCATTCATTTAGTTTGCACCACAACTAGCTTTCAAACTTTTTGCCTAACACTTTCAGTAAGGAATACATTTTATAGGGTGATCCAGATTATGCATTCTTATTCTCACCTTTACCATTCAGGCTACTCTAGTCTACTGTTTTCTAGTCTTAGAACAGTATACCTGTTATTACAGAGCACGATAAAAATTGTGACATTTTGGAATTAAGAAACTGCATGGAATGAGAATAAGTTTTGTTAATATGTCAGCAAAACAACTGGCTATTGCAAAATACACATATCCCATGGGTCTTCTCCCCTCTCCTCTCTTCTCCTATCCTTTCCTCTTGTTTTCTCTTCTCGTCTCTTCTCACTACCTTATCCTATCCAAATCTCTTTTTTATCCATCTGTCTCTTCTCATAATCTGGTATCCTAACATATCCTATTTTACTCTAATTAATATTTTAAAATTCTTTACAGAAACTCTAAATTGATTACATACCAAATAAAGCTGTGACCACTGTCTGTAAACCATTTCCCTGGTCTTCTTTAAGTAAGTATGCACGTTAGATTCTTCGTGTGCCTTTAATAGTGTAGAATGGGTTGGGCGTGGTGGC
Source organism: Pan paniscus (assembly GCF_029289425.2). Lineage (NCBI taxonomy): Eukaryota > Metazoa > Chordata > Mammalia > Primates > Hominidae > Pan > Pan paniscus. The sequence goes on along the minus strand of NC_073258.2, from coordinate 41,436,505 downwards.
TCATGCCTGTAATCCCAACACTTTGGGAGGCCGAGGTGGGCAGATCACCTGAGGTCAGGAGTTCGAGACCAGCCTAGCCAACATGGCGAAACCCTGTCTCTACTAAAAGTACAAAAATTAGCCAGGAATGATAGCGGGTGCCTGTAATCCCAGCTACTCAGGAGGCTGAGTCAGGAGAATTGCTTGAACCCAGGAAGCACTGCACTCCAGCCTGGGCTACAAGAGCGAGACTGTCTCAAAAAAAAAAAAAGTGTAGAATAGTGCTTTCCGTAGTATAAATGTGTGCAAATATTTATAAATGGACAAATTAATGAAAGGTCTGTTTCAATTCAAAATAACTCAAATTTTGAAGCTCACAGAATTTTTGCTGTTGTTGTTAAGAGCAGTGGTCTATAGAGAAAGAGGATTGTCAAATCCAAACTTATTAGATACAGAAGCATGAGGTTAAGCAATCATGATAAAATGGTATAGCCTTGAAGCACAATTCTTAATTGTTTGAAAGTTTAATCTTTTTCATTTGTGTCAATGATTTATGTTGATGGATTCTGAGTCATCAACATTTTTTTCAACTCTTGTTTTCCTCACAAGTTATTAAACAATAGATTTTTTTCAGATGTCATTTTAATATATTTACTCATGGATTAGGTAACACATTATCAGACTATTTAGTTACCTAAAACAACATTCTTTTATTATCTATCACAGAATGCATGGTTGACAATGCAGATTACAGTGATTACAAAATATTTTGATATCATATGAAAATATTTTTCTTTACACTGCTAGAAAACCCTTGCTCTAGAACTATGGAGAATACAAACTTCAAAATCAAACTTAAAAAGAAAAATCTTCTCCATGAAATTTTAGAATTAAGAAATTGCATTGAATGAAATTTTTATGTCAACAAGGGCAATTGCCTGTATCAAATATGTACATCTCCCATGTGCAGGTCTCCCACTACCCAGTGCATTATGGGACAGAACACAGGTCTAGACATTAGACACCATGAGAGACTTCTTCTTTGTCGTGTGTGATTTGGGAAGAGCCATTCCCTCCTTTGATGTGGGCAGTGACTGGAATCCATAATCAGAAGGGTTGAGCATAATACTGATCTTGAGCCCTATTCTATCAACTTATTGTTCAATGTTTATGAGAGTGTAGGTTCCAGATTTGATGTAATCAGCTGGGATGCAAGCATTGTAGTTGTTCCCAGTCTTGATATTCCATGTCAGAACTCTATAGGGTTAATTACTTTAAAAACTATTCTATAGTGGGTTTCCCTGATGTTCTGTAAGAGGCTATATCTTTCAGAATCCAGCCTCTGGGGAATGGCTTTGGATAAATTGAACTCTACCTCAGAGTGATAGTTTTGAGCAAGTGCAATTCCTCACTGGAAGTTGCTATGGTTTGAATGTGTCCCCCAAAGTTCTGAAACTGACCCAATAGTCACATAGATAGTTTTTCAAATAAACATTGAAATTGACCCTTCTTGTCTTAAAGCTTGAACCTTATATTTGTTTTATCTGAGTTCCTTCCTCAGGAAACCACCTTAGGGCCTCTCAAAAAAAGACTCAAAGAACTGAAACTCACCAGATCACTGCATTCAGACAATGAGATGCAGGACCCCTCATTCATCATGATTGCCTCTTTGCCCTTCCCTAGTTCCTCTTTTACAAAACATTGCTACATTTCTTCCCTGCTATATAAACCTCTAGTTTTAGTTGGTCAGGGAGATGGATTTGAGACTGATCTCCCATCACCTCAGCTGTAGCACCTGATTAGAGCCTTCTTCCTTGGCAATACTTGTCTCTGTGATTTGCTTTTTGTGCAGTGAACAGCAGAACCTAGACAAAATGCCAGGTGTTTCAGTAACAAATTTATGTACTGGAAACTTGATTCCTAATGTGATGGCATTAGGGGATGAAAATTGATGGGAGACGTTTGGGTCATGGGGGCACCACCTGCATGAATAGAATAATGCCATTATTATGGGAATGGTTTTCTTATTTTAAAATATGGGTTTGGCCACCTCTTGCTCTTTGTCTCATTCTTTTTTGCCCCTCCCCCTTCTGCCGTGGGATGAGGCAGCAGGACAGCCCTTGTGAGATGCCAGCCTCTAAATAAAGTTATGTTCTTTATAAATCACTCAGTCTGTGGTATTCTGTTATAGCAGCACAAGACAAGCCAAGACAGAAGCTTTATTAAGCTGCTTTGTAATTTTTTTCATCATTAAAAATCTTTCTTAAAGGTGTAGAACTTGTAATAGAGAAAATAATTTGAAAGGAAAAATTAACAGAACCAATTTTCATAATATATTGGTATATCATCTAACTTAAATTTAGTAAAGGAACTTACTTTTCTAGTTAGTAAATGGAGTATGTTTCCTTTTATTAGCCAAGATTTTGAATATCTCTACTTTATTCAAATTTGGGGGGAAATGGTGGATATTAGGAAGCATAACATATAATGAAGATATATGAGAAAGGGCAATTTATTCATAATAGACTCCAAAATTGTATCAGCAAAATTGACCTTTTTAAAAAACTTCTGGTACTAGTATTTGAAACAGTACTCACATCACATTTACTTCTATTTGAAAAAGGAAAATATGCATACATTATCTAAAGGGGTTGTATAAATGGATTCAGTAGTCAAATTTCCACAGAATGTCATGCCACAATATTCCAGAATTCCAATTACATTTTAGAATTGGACTGTCCACAAAGAAGGTTTTAGGAAGGAACACACATATGTGCACACGTGCACACACACACGCAAACTAAAATTGTCCTGAGTTTATTTCTCGAGGACTTATTTAAAAGGTAAATGAAAGGTACTGATATATCAAATAGAACAATTTTCTAGAAGCCAGTTAAGTGTTGTTTGTCTGAATTTGTTTAAAAATTCATTAAGTAAAAAGCACTTGAAATATAATGGAGCCTATTTGCAAAAACTTCTAAATTTCTGTTATGTAACAACCAAGAAACCTAAAATCATGTACCATGAATCATGTAATTGTTAATATTACAATGAAATTGTTTAGGATCTGAGTCCTAAAAGAAGGGAAAAAAGAAAGAAAAATAAGTTGAGAATAAGCTCTTTTATATAATTCAATTATTTGTAAAAGTTTTATGACTGAGTTCAAATTTGCTAAAGGTAAGAGGTTGTTTTCTTAGCTTCCATACATCTGGTCAAAGCTGTGGCTATGAGAGAGGATATTCAACGAAATATGAGCTTTGATACTAATTTGGGTCTCACCAATGCCAAGGTCAGCTCCTCTGGGTTATAGTAACAGACTATTCATCATACTTTGTCTCCATGTGTGGCCTTGTTCTGAACTGATGAGAATCTGCAGTTCACTGGGCATTGCTTGTGACTGAAGGGCTAAAATTAAATCAAATGACAGGGAATCAGTTGGATTCATCTCTATATATAAAAGATATTTTCTTAGGATAAAGAAGAGTCAAGAAGTAAAGAAACTCTTAGATTCCTTAATTCCAGTTAGATCCAGACATGACATGCTATTTATTCAAAAAATTTATTCTCAGCAAGGGGAGCTTGAGTAGGTAGGTAAAAAATTTGTTTTCAAAGACTTCTTTTTGAATCATTAATCCATTTTCCTCTGCATTTCTAAACTAGCTTTCTTCTAGAAAAAATTTGTTCATTGTTGGTGCTTTGGAAAGAAAGTTTTTGATCACTCTGAAAAAAAGTACACTAAAATGTGAAAGTAGTGCTAACAAATTATGCCCTGACTACAAAATGAAGAAAATTAGAACATATCTCTGAACTCTGAACATATACATTTTAAGAAAAATTTTCTATCTTAAGAAGATAGGAAGGCTCAAAATTAAGATATTAGTTGCATTTTTACAAAGGCATTTGCATTTCTCACATTCAACATTTTACAGTACAAACTAGAATGAGCTAACATTTTGTTTCAATGTTCATAAATACAACGTCAAGAGGCAGCTATCTTAAATTTGGAATAAAATGATTTTGTTTCAAAGCTAAAATTGATTATCTCGCTGTTGTTTAACTTTGAATAAGTCATTTAAATATTTGAGATCTTGGTGTCTAATCTCTTTATAAACTCTAAAATGAATATAATGCTGTTAAACCCACAAGGTGATTGTCATTCTCAGTTTTTTCCCAGTCCTGCCTTACCCACCATTCATAACAGACGCCTACTTCAGTTAATACTCTCCAGTCGATCAAACTAAGGTCTAAGGCTGGTGATTGTACATCCAGTGACAATTTTCCACTGGCTGATTGGGTCTGGAAATTGTCTGGGAAAGAGTTTTCTTACATCAGACACCACAGAAACAATAATTTTTTAATATGATAATGTTTGAGTAATTCTCACCCAAAAGTCTTTCATAAAATCTATTCAAATTATTTAATATAAATTCATTGCATATATTGGAATAATATATCTTTTGGGAATATCTATATTCTCAGTCAAGGAAGCTGGACTCCTACTATATAATTCCACATATAGTTTTAAATGACATTGAATATGTTGTTATAGTATATAAATAGGATGGAATTTAATTTTAAATACTAATAATCAAAAATATATGATAAACTGATTTACTCTGAATCTATGAAAATTTTGACCTTATCTTATATTCTTTTCCATGAATGGTGTATTTACATATTCCAGGAATTATAATAATAACATATGAAATACATATTTATTGATAAGCCCTCCACATATGAGAATTTATAAAATACTATAATTAACTTTTACCTCAGTACAGATTAATCTATCTAATTCCAACTTTTAGTTTCTCCAATGTAATTGCAGGATTATGGAATTGTAACAAATTTACTGTCAAGAATGAGAGGTGAAGACGTTTCTCTACTATCCTCTTATATTTTCTCATTAAATTTTTGTCAACAACAACCTGTAATTTTTTTTTATACTTTAAGTTTTAGGGTACATGTGCACAACGTGCAGGTTAGCTACATATGTATACTGTGCCATGTTGGTGTGCTGAACCCAGTAACTCATCATTTAACATTAGGTATATCTCCTAAAGCTTTCCCTCCCCACTCCCCCCACCCCACAACAGGCCCCGGTGTATGATGTTCCCCTGCCTGTGTCCGTGTGTTCTCATTGTTCAGTTCTCACCTATGAGTGAGAACATGTGGTGTTTGGTTTTTTCTCCTTGCGATAGTTTGCTGAGAATGATGGTTTCCAGCTTCATCCATGTCCCTACAAAGGACACGAACTCATCATTTTTTATGGCTGCATAGTATTCCGTGGTGTATATGTGCCACATTTTCTTAATCCAGTCTATCATTGTTGGACATTTGGGTTGGTTCCAAGTCTTTGCTATTGTGAATAGTGCCACAATAAACATACTGGTTTATGTAAAACAATAACTAAAACACTTAATTTAAACTTAAAATCTTCTTCCAAATTATAGTTTACATGAAGATTGAATTCCATGGCTAAATAGCTTTTGAATTTTTGTCTATGTGTTCTACTAACTTTTAACAACAGCCCCTAGATTTCATTTTTACAAATATGCGTATAAATGATGGGTGAACCCCTAATTGTGCAACATAGTTCCAGTAGTCTCATAGTATCTTTTGATTTTCTTATGGTCTGCTCTATGATTTATTAAATTTAGCACCTATGAAATATATTGAAATGTTAAGCCTGCATAAACCTTTCTACCTAGGTTAACTATTTGGATCTCTCAGTCATAAAAGGTACTTTCCAGGCCTTTCCTGTCTACCATACTTCTAATTTCTTCTGATAAATTTAAAGTGACTTTCCCAGCACTATCACTGCAAATGTTAGTGACCTCTTTATGCTAGAAATTCCTTCCAGAAAAATGATAACTGCCTAGCAGGACTACCATGAATATTAAATGAGATAATACATATGATAGAAACCCAGTGATTGGTACTGTGGACTGTCAGTATTAGTTTCCTTCTTTTCCTGGCTAAAAGGAAACAAAAAGAATACCTCATCACTAAGCAGGTGCTGAGAGACATTGATTAAATTTAGGCCATATTTCAAAGTAGTTATTCCATTAGAATGCTTTAACTAGGACACTAATTAGAAAATGGCATAGATAGTGCTTAGTTTTGGCTGCTATTACAATTTCTGGCATAGAAAAACTATACTTATTTCATTCAGAGACTGTAGAATTACACTGTATCCACTTTAAAACATACCTCCACTTATAAGTTGATTCCATCTGAAAAGAGGAATGAATGCTTGATTAATTATATTTGTGTTGTTTTATTTTATCTAAAGATAAAGTAATATAGAAACTTATAGATGCTTATTGAAAATAAGTGTGATTTTTGAAGTACTCTGTGACATTATCATAGACAAGGAAATACTTTAAATGAAGTAAAATTGATAGATTGCATATACTAAGCATGCATTGATTAAATATAGGAAAAGGGTTTTCAGAGATAATTTACATAAGAAAAAATATTTTTAGGCAGAATAGAGCCAAGCTCTTTTACATATCTCCAAAATAATATTAGGCTGTTTTTCAGGGGTCTATTTCTTGGTGAATACTGAATGTGAATATTTCACACCCCTCCAACCCTCAGCTCAGTGAGTTTGTCTAAAGATATGTTTACCTTCTTATTCTTTCAGTCAAAATTGGCAGACACCTCTAGGGAACATGTCTTTCAATGAAGGGCTTTTGTCTCTGAAGTTTCACCATTTTAATACATTAGCTCCACAAGCCCTATTGCCTTGTTAAAACTCTTACATATTAAGTTTGTTTTTTTTTCTTTTTAAAAGAATTTAAAGTTATTCTCAGTGGAAGCGTTACTCCAAATTATATCATGTGTCATTTTTGGTAGTGGAACTACTTGGTACTCTTCTTAAATTTAATTATTAGGAAGAGGTAGAAGGTAAAATAACAAAATCAGCTTCATATACTCCAGTATTGTGTTGCTGGTCGTAGAAGAGGCTAAAAATTTGGCATTCAGCATTCACTAAAAAAGTAGAGCCCTGGCCGGGCTCGGTGGCTCACACCTGTAATCCCAGTAATTTGGGAGGTCGAGGCAGGCGGATTACGAGGTCGGGAGATCGAGACCATCCTGGCTAACATGGTGAAACCCTGTCTCTACTGTAAAATACAAAAAATTAGCCGGGCGTGGTGGCAGGCGCCTGTAGTCCCAGCTACTCAGGAGGCTGAGGCAGGAGAATGGCCAGAACCCAGGAGGCGGAGCTTGCAGTGAGCCGAGAACTCCAGCCTGGGTGACAGAGCGAGACTCCGTCTCAAAAAAAAAAAAAAAAAAAAAAGAAAAGAAAAAAAAGTAGAGCCCCCCAAAATAGCCCAAACATTAGTTTGGCACCCTGAACTGTTATTATACTAAGTAAAAATTTAATATACCGAGTAAAAAACAGCTAGTCACAGAAGACCACATTTTTTTTAATTCCATTTATAAGAAATGTCCAGAATAGGCAAATTTATAAAGCCTGGAAGTACAGTAGAATTTTTCTTGTGTCACCCACCTTGGAGGAAATGCAGAGGGATTGCTCATGAGTATGAGATTTCTTTTTGAGGTGATGAAAATAAACTAATATTTATTGTGATAATAGTTGTACACCTCTGTGAATATACTAACACAGTTTGAATTTTATATTTTAACTGGTGCATCACATGTCATGTGAATTATATCTCAAACTATAACTTTAAAAATGAAAGCAAAACAAAGACATTTCCAGGGAGAGAAAAACAAATAACCAATCATCAGACCTAATTGCAATAAAAAGTCAGATATTTCTATGGCTAAATAGAAGATAAAATAAAATGAACAGATGAAAGCTTGGATATTTAGAAAGAAAAAATGGAAAAATATGTACAGAAAAACACTAAATAAATTTTAAATCTATAAATTAATGATAATTTTTATATATTCAAAATTTATAAAATAAAATGCATGAAAAAATAAAGTAAGAGAAATATACTAATAAGTGTTAAAGTGTTCTAAGGTTTTTTACTTGGAAGTACAAAAGTAGTAATTTTCCAGCACTATTTGTTGAAAAGACTACTCTTTTCTCCATTACATTGTCTTTAAACCCTTTTCAAAAATCATTTGAACATAAATGTGAAAGTTTATTTCTAGACTTCCAATTTTATTCCATGGATCTATGTGTCTGTCCTAATGCCACTGCCACACGGACTTGATTACTATAGTTTTGCAGTTAGTTTTGAAATCAGAAGTGTGAGTCATCTATTTTTGTACATTTTCAAAATGGTCTTGACTATTCATGGTCCCTTGAGATTTAATAATCAGCTTGTCAATTTCTCCAAAGAAGCCTTTTAGGATTATGAGTGGGATAGTGTCTAACTTGAAGATTGATTCTAAAATGATTGCCATTTTTACATTAATAACTTCTAATTTATGAACATATGATGTTAGTCCATTTATTTAGATCCTTTTTAAATTCGTTCAGAAATGTTGTGTAGTTTTCAGTGTATATATCTTGCTTTTTTTTGCTAAGTTGATTTGTATTTTATTCTTTCTGAAGCTCTTGTAAATGACAGTAATTTACAATAAACTTAGTAAGTCAAAAACATATATTTATATTTTTAAAACAAGATAAAAAATCGGAATATAACTATTGCCCCACCTGAGATGTGAATCATCCCTTTGTCCAGTGTGTCCACACTCTCCAAGCTACCTGCCTGTTAATCACTCAATAGCCATCTCCCTTATCAGATCAAGTGTCAAATATCACAGTGCGTATGCGCCACTAGCCCTATTTGAGGTAGTAATGGCCCCAAAGTGCAAGAGTAGTGATACTGGCAATTTAGATATTCCAAAGAGAAGCTGTAAAATGCTTTCTTTAAGTGAAAATGTAAAAATTTTTGACTTAATGGAAAAAAAGGAAGTCATATGTTGAGGTTGCTAAAATCTATAGTAAGAAATGCATCGTCTATCTGTGAAGCTGTGAAGAAGGTAAAAGAAATTTGTGCTAGCATTGCTGTCACACCTCAAACTGCAAAAGTTATGGCAACAGTGCATAAGTGCTTAGTTAAGGTGGAAAAGCCATTAAATTTGTGGATGGAAGACATAAACAGAAACGTGTTTCAATTGACAATGATGTGTTATGTCAGAATGCATTGAGGCTATATGACAACTTCAGCAGGAAGTCCCTGAAACAAGAAACACAAAGCCATTTACTTCAAATTAGAGACAGTGCACAGATTCAGGAATGGGTTTAAACTAAAAAATGTAAAAATTGCTGGGTAGGTTGTGTCTGCTGATTAAACTTAATGAGAGATATGTATATTTATGAAAAAAAATGATATATATAGGGTTCCATGCTATCTGTGGTTTCAGGCATCCACTGAGGGTCTTAGAATATATCACCCAAAATAAGAGGGAGTTACTGGACTTTTGTTTGAAGAAAAGCAGAGAGAAAACTGTAATAGCTGGAGCTAGAGGTATATGAAAAAAAATTGTTTCTCTTAAGATAAAATATCCCATAACATGATTATATACTAATCAGAATGGTAATAGACAAAGTAGGTTTAATTAATGAACTGAAGTCCTTAATATGGTGAAAGGTGAGTTTATCCACAACAAAAAGGGAAATGGCCTTTTCTTGGAAATCATTAGGAAAGGTTGAATGGAGGAAGAAGAACAAGTTTGAGTGGCTCCTGAAGCGGGGAAGAAATATGAAAATGAGTTTAAAATATTATAAATCGAATTATTCCTAATGAGACCTTTTGTGGCAGAATAACCTAATAGGTACATAGGTTAGAAGATTCCGTGTATTGTCATATTTCAAGGATTGAGTATGGTAGGGGTTAATTTGAATAGAAGAAAGAGAAGGACAGGAAGAATTTGAATTCTCTAGAAAACCCTGAAGAGGGAGAAAAGAGGCAGGGTATAACATATGTGAGAAATGAGATGAGGACATCCTTAAAGTGAGAGACACTAAAGAAATGGTGTCAAGAGAAACATATGAAATGGCATTTATAAATTATTTGATTATGGATACCACTTAATAAACACATTTTCTCAGTCTTCCCTGTGAATTTTTAAATTATATACACATTACTCACTAATGTTCATATCTACCCAGGGATAGAAGAATGATTTAAAACGCATTGATTTCGTGTCTGAGAAGCCCTATGAAGCACATAAATAGCATTTGTGCACACAGGAGTGCCAGAAAGGGACACTTTGAACTCTGGAAGTCATTGCCAGTAACTGTTTCTGAAAGGATTCTTGCCTGTCCTCACGGAGCCATCCTACCATCAAGCTGGGCATGTATTTGACTTTAAATTCTGCCTCTTGAGCACTTGAAAACATGTGTCTTTCCTGTTTGTAATAATCAATGAGGTACTGTGTAGCTGATGTCACTACAACACCTATTTGGAGATGCTCTGTGTGGTAGACCAAAAAAGCCTGATGTTACTTACTGCCAACACAAACATATAAGATTGTGTTCAGACCCCTAACATGCCCCTACCATACTTTCAAATTCCAAGAGCTGAAGTAAATCAATAACTCAGGTTGGGAAGCCCTGAAGAAAAGATACTGAGGTTCTAGAACGGAGGTGTGGTAAGTGCTGTAGTGGCTGAATCCATAAGGCATTTCCGAAATGGTATTAGATAATGTTGGTATTCAATTTTTTATGTAACACTTCAGAAAAATTCAAGCAAAGATACAAGTCAAGATGGCTAGGATTCTTATTTCCAACAATTGACAGTAAAGGTATTTCATCATCTGAGACCAGAAGGCAGAAGGAGAAGCAAACTTTTGGAGTGGAAGACAATGAGTTTGTTTTTGACAAATAAGTTTTAGAGTGATTACAGCACAAACATTATAAATAAATTTCAAGCAGGAAGTTGGTTATAAAATATAGGTCAATTATTTCTCTAATGTTCATCACTTTTTTGAGATTGCACAATCTTGAAGATAAGGAATAAATTTTTTTTTAAATATTAGGAAAGATAAAAAACACTGCTAAAAACAAAATGGCTATTAGAGTACTTAGATATAGTTTCTCATGAAAGTGATGTGAGGGAGACCTGGCTGCAGGATTGAAGCCATTTTGGAACATAAACACACAAAATTATGATCAGCTGATGATTAAATATTTGATAAATGTATTAACCAAAGTGAGAAAAAAATAATCACAATCTTTAGAGACTCATCAGACTGTGGAAGGCGTGGCTTTGCCTCCTTCAGATTATCAACCAAGCAGTTAGATCTGTGTACATCTTTCCTTAGTCCTCCAGGAGAGCTACCAGCCACTGGCTTCTGTTTGATAAATAGAAAGCAGCTGGTGTCTCAAGGATGGCTATTAATCTCCTCACAAGATAAAAGGAACTGGCAAAGCTGAGGAATGCTTTGTAATCATTGATTCATGCATTCCTTTCCGAAGAATAATAAAAGATCTTTGAAGCAGTTTCTGTTTAGAAGATGGATGCATTTTAATTGATACATGGTCATTTTAAGAAGTCAGGGTGTACCAATTTGAAGTCAGAATTTTAAACAAAAAAAACTATTTTTTATTAAACTTTAAGTTCTGGGATACATGTGCAGAATGTGCAGGTTGGTTAAATAGGTATACATGTGCCATGGTGGTTTGCTGCACCCATCAACCCGTCATCTAGGTTTTAAGCCCCGCATGCATTATGTATTTGTCCTAATGCTCTCCCTCCCCTTGGCCCACACCCCCTGACAGGTCCTGCTGTGTGATGTTCCCCTCCCTGTGTCCATGTGTTCTGATTGTTGAACTCCCACTTATGAATGAGAACATGCAGTGTGTGGTTTTCTATTCCTGTGTTAGTTTGCTGAGAATGATGGTTCACAGCTTCATCCAGGTCCCTGCAAAGGCCATGAACTCATTCTTCTTCATGTCTGCATAGTATTCCATGGTGTATATGTGCCACATTTTCTTTATCCAGTCTATTATTGATGGGAATTTGGGTTGGTTCCAAGTCTTTGCTATTGTGAATAGCACTGCAGTAAACATAGGTGTACATGTGTGTTTATAGTAGAATGATTTATAATCCTTTGGGTATATACCCAGTAATGAGATTGCTGGGTCAAATGGTATTTCTGATTCAAGATCCTTGAGGAATCGCCACATAGTCTTCCAGAATGGGTGAACTAATTCGCACTCCCACCAACAGTATAAAAGCATTCCTATTTCTCCACATCCTCTCAGCATCTGTTGTTTCCTGACTTTTTAATGATAGCCATTCTAACTGGCATGAGATGGTATCTCACTGTGGTTCTGCTTTGCATTTCTCTAATGACCAGTGATGACGAGCTTTTTATCATGTTTGTTGCCCACATAAATGTCTTCTTTTGTGATGTGTCTGTTTGTATCCTTTGCCCACTTTATGATGGGGTTGTTTGTTTTTTCTTGTAAATTTGTTGAAGTTCCTTGTAGATTCTGGATATTAGACCTTTGTCAGATGGATAGATTGCAAAAATTTTCTCCCATTCTGTAGGTTGCCTGTTCACCCTGATGATAGTTTCCTTTGCTGTGCAGAAGCTCTTTGATTTCATTAGATTCCATTTGTCAATTTTGGCTTTTGTTGCCGTTGCTTTTGGTGTTTTAGTCATGAAGTGTTTGCCCATGCCTATGTCCTGAATGGTATTGCCTAGGTTTTCTTCTAGAGTTTATGGCTTTAGGTTTAAGCCTTTAATCCATCTTGAGTTAATTTTTGTATGAGATGTAAGGAAGGTGTTCAGTTTCAGGTTTCTGCATATTGCTAGCCAGTTTTCCCAGCACCATTTATTAAACAGGGAATCCTTTCTCCATTGCTTGTTTTTGTCAGGTTTGTCAAAGATCAGATGGTTTTAGATGTGTGGTGTTATTTCTGCAGACTCTGTTCTGCTCAATTGGTCTATATATCTGTTTTGGTACCAATATCAGCTCTTAATTACTGCCTCAATTTCAGAACTTATTATTGGTCTATTTAGGGATTCAACTTCTTCCTGGTTTACCCTTGGGAGGGTGTATATGTCCAGGACTTTATCCATTTCTTCTAGATTTTCTAGTTTATTTGCATACAGGTGTTTATAATATTCTCTGATGGCAGTTTGTATTTCTGTGGGAAAAGTGGTGATACCCCCTTTATCATTTTTTATTATGTACATTTGATTCTTCTTTCTTTTCTTCTTTATTAGTCTGGCTAACAGTCTATTCTGTTAATCTTTTCAAAACACCAACTCCTAGATTCATTGAGTTTTGGAGGGTTTTTCATGTCTTTATCTCCTGCAGCTCTGCTCTGATCTTAGTTATTTCTTGTCTTCTGCTAGCTTTTGAATTTGTTTGCTCTTGCTTTTCTAGTTCTTTTAATTGTGACGTTAGGTTGTCAATATTAGGTCTTTCCCACTTTCTTCTGTGGGGATTTAGTGCTATACATATCCCTCTAAACACTACTTTAGCTGTGTCCCAGAGATCCTGGTATGTTGCGTCTTTGTTCTCATTGGTTTCAAAGAATTTATTTATTTCTTCCTTAATTTCATTATTTACCCAGTAGTCATTTAAGAGCAGGTTGTTCAGTTTGCCTGTAGTTGTGCAGTCTTGAGTGAGTTTCTTAATCTTGAGTTCTAATTTGATTGCACTGTGGTCTGAGAGACTGTTTATGATTTCCATTTGCTGAGGAGTGTTTTACTTTCAATTATCAGGTCGATTTTATAATAAGTGCTATGTGGTGCTGAGAAGAATGTATATTCTGTTGATTTGGGGTGGAGAGTTCTGCAGATGTCTGTTAGTTCTGCTTGGTACAGAGTTGCGTTCAAGTCCTGAATATTCTTGTTAATTTTCTGTCTCATTGATCTGTCTAATATTTACAGTGGGGTGTTAAAGTCTCCCACTATTATTGTGTGGGAGTCTAAGTCTCTTGGTAGGTCTCTAAGAACTTGCTTTATGAATCTGGATGCTCCTGTATTGAGTGCATATATATTTAGAATAGTTAGTTCTTGTTGCATTGATCCCTTTACCATTATGTAATGCCTTTTTGTCTTTTTTTTATCTTTGTTGGTTTAAAATCTGTTTTATCAGAGACTAGGATTGCAACCCCTGCTTGTTTTTGCTTTCCACTTGCTTGGTAAATATTCCTTCATCCTTTTATTTTGAGCCTATGTGTGTCTTTGCACATGAGATGGTTCTCCTGAATACAGCACACTGATGGGTCTTGACTCTTTATCCAATTTCCCAGCCTGTGTCTTTTAATTGAGGCATTTAGCTCATTTACATTTAATGTAAATATTGTTATGTGTACATTTCATCCTGTCAACATGATGCTAGCTGTTTATTTTATACATTAGTTGATGCAGTTTCTTCGTAGTGTCATTGGTCTTTATACTTTGATATGTTTTTGCAGTGGCTGGTACTGGCTTTTCCCTTCCATATTTAGTGGTTCCTTCAGGAGCTCTTGTGAGGCAGACCTGGTGGTAACAAAATCCCTTAGCATGTGCTTGTTTGTAAAGGACTTTATTTCTTCTTTGCTTGTGAAACTTAGTTTGACTGGATATGAAATTCTGGGTTGAAAATTCTTTTCTTTATGAATGTTGAATATTGGCCCATACTCTCTTCTGGCTTGTAGGGTTTCTGCAGAGACATCTGCTGTTTGTTGGATTGGCTTCCCTTTGTAGGTAACCTGACCTTTCTCTCTGGCTGCCCTTAACATTTTTTCCTTCATTTCAACCTTGGAGAATCTGATGATTATGTGTCTTGCGGTTGCTCTTCTTGAGGAGTATCTTGGTGGTGTTCTCTTATTTCCTGAATTTGAATGTTGGCCTGTCTCGCTAGGTTGGGGAAGTTCTCCTGGATAATATCCTTAAGTATGTTTTCCAGCTTGGTTCCATTCTCCCTGTCACTTTCAGGTACACCAATCAATTGTACATTTGGCCTTTTCACATAGTTTCATATTTCTTGGAGGCTTTTTTCATTCTTTTTCATTCTTTTTTCTCTAATCTTGTCTTCATGGTTTATTTTATTAAGTTGATCTTCAATCTCTGATATCCTTTCTTCCCCTCGATCAGTTCAGCTATTGATATTTGTGTATGCTACACAAAGTTCTTGCACTGTGTTTTTCAGCTCCACCAGGTTATTTATGTTCTTCTCTAAAGTGGTTAATCTAGTTAGCAGTTCCTGTAACCTTTTATCAAGGTTCTTAGCTTCCTTGCATGGGGTTACAACATGCTCCTTTAGCTTAGAGAAGTTTGTTATTGCTCACCTTCTTAAGTCTATTTCTGTCAATTTGTCAAAGCCATTCTCTGTCCAGTTTTGTGCCCCTGCTGGAGAGGAGTTGTGATCGTTTGGAGAAGAGAGATTCTGGTTTTTGGAATTTTCAGGATTTTAGTGCTGATTTTTCCTCATCTTCGTGGATTTTTCTACCTTTGATCTTTGATGCTGTTGGCTTTTGGATGGGGTTTTTCTGTGGGCATCTTTTTCATTGAGATTGATGTTATTGCTTTCTGTTTGTTAGTTTTCCTTCTAACAGTCAGGCCCCTCTTCCACAGCTCTGCTGGTATTTGCTGGAGGTCCACTCCAAACCCTGTTTGCCTGGGTATCACCAGTGGAGGCTGTAGAACAGCAAAGATTGCTGCCTGTTCCTTCCTCTGGAAGCTTCGTCCCAGAGGGGCACCCTCCTGATGCCAGCCAGAACTTTCCTGTATGAGGTGTCTGTTGATCCCTGCTGAGAGGTGTCTCCCAGTTAAGAGATACAGAGGTCAGGGACCCACTTGAGGAGGCAGTCTGTCCCTTAGCAGAGCTCAAGAGCTGTGCTGGGAGATCTGCTGCTGTCTTCAGAGCAGGCATGCAGGATCATTTAAGTCTGCTGAAGCTGTGCCCACAGCTGCCCCTTCCCCCAGGTGCTCTGTAGCAGGCAGATGGGAATTTTTTCTACAAGTCCTTTACTGGGGCTGCTGCCTTTCTTTCAGAGATGCCCTGCCCAGTGAGGAGAAATCTGGAGAGGCAGTCTGGCCCCAGGTGTTTGGCTACACTGTGGTGAGTTCTGCACAATCATAGTTAACACTGTGAGGGGAAAACCACCTACTAAAGCCTCAGTAATGGCAGACACCCCTCCTCCCACCAAGCTCGATTGTCCCGGGTTAACTTCAGACTGCTGTGCTGTCAGTGAGAATTTCAAGCCAGTGGTTCTTAGCTTGCTGGGCTCCATGGGAGTGGGACCCTCTGAGCAAGACCACTTAGCTCCCTGGCTTCAGCCCCTTTTCCAGGGGAGTGAATGGTTCTGTCTCGCTGGGTTTCCAGGTACCCCTGGAGTGCAAAAAAGAAAAAAAAAAAAAACTCCTGCAGCTAGCTCAGTGTCTGCCCAAACAGCTGCCCAATTTTGTGCTTCAAACCCAGGGCCCTGGTGGTGCATGCACACGAGGGAATCTCCTGGTCTATGGGTTGCAAAAACCATGGGAAAAGCATAGTATCTGGGCCATATAGCACAGTCCTTATGGCACAGTCCCTCACAGCTTCCCTTGGATAGGGGAGGGAGTTCCCTGGCCCCTTGAACTTCCTAGGTGAGGCAATGCCCCACCCTGCTTCTGCTCACCCTCCATGGGCTGCACCCACTTTCTAACCAGTCCCAATGAGATGAGCTGGCTACCTCAGTTGGAAATGCAGAAATCACCCAACTTCTGTGTTGGTCTTGCTGGGAGCTGCAGACTGGAGCTGTTCCTGTTCAGCCATCTTGCCAGAAAGTCTAAACAAAGTTTCTTACTCAGAGCAAACTATTACCTAAAGGTGTATATTGTATGAAGTTTCTTAGTGTCTTTCATTATAGAGTAGAATCACAAACCTGGTCAATTCTAGGAGGAGTCAACTAAAAGTTCTTCTTCTTGGTCTTAACATCCTTTCTACCATCTACTCAACTGTATTTTAGGGCTAAAAACTGAAACATAGTGATTTAGGTTTTAGAACAATACATTTATTTAAAAGAATAGTATATGGACCTCAAAATGAATAGTAGCCATTGGAATGTCTTTGTAGGTTCAATTTTTTTAAATATGAGAATTACTTATTATTATAATGCACATTATTCAATATAATTTACTTTATTACAATATTAATCAACTGGAAGAGATCCAAAATTTCTTTGAAAATAGTTGAAAGAAAATTTATTTTCTTAAACAGATATTTTATATAAATGAAATTAAATTGTTTAATCACACAACCATGTAATATTGCATGTTACATATATATTGCAAATATGCTTATTACATATTATTATTATTATTATTACTATTATTATTATTGAGATAGAGTCTTGCTCTGTCGCCCAGGCTAGAGTGCAGTGGCATGATCTCGGCTCACTGCAAGCTCCGCCTCCTGGGTTCACGTCATTCTCCTGCCTCAGCCTCCCCAGTAGCTGGGACTACAGGTGCCTGTCACCACGCCTGGCTAATTATTTATATTTTTAGTAGATATGGGGTTTCACCATGTTAGCCAGGATGGTCTCAATCTCCTGACCTCATGATCCGCCCGCCTCAGCCTCCCAACACATATGTATATTATAAATTAAAAATGTAATTTTTAAATATTTTATACTTAAAAATAGTAACTTGATAAAGTCATATTCAGTCCAGAGCTTTTTAAATATGGGTCCAACGATAATTAGTAATAATTCAATAGCTTCCTCATCAAATCCATAATCAGATACCCAAGGCCTTATATAGCAGAAATTGTGATGGACAAATATACAAATGTGTAAATGAAGAAAATCTTCCCTCTGACAATTCCACAGTACTTTTTTAATCCCTGTTTATAAGAATCATTTGGAGTTAACTCAGGATGGAATTTGGAATGCCTATCTACTATATCTAGATAGGTGGAGGATATAGTTGACACAAATAAGGCTGAAACTCTTATTATGAATAAACACAAAATAGAATGCAAGGGAAGGGAAGATTAATTCATAGCAGTTTTTATGAACTGGTTATAGTTCATATTTTTCTATTATTTATGCTTGGTCAGTAAATAAATGATTATTAATTTTATGGATTTTCATGGCCAGATATTATTTGAATACATATAACTTCCCACAACCTTTAAACCAAAAATTAGGAGAGATTAAACCTAGTAAGTACAACAAAAGCCCTAGAAATCTTATTTTTTTTGCCCATTTAAAAAAGCTTAATAAAATACTATGTCATTAATCCAAAAAATAAATGAATTTTGAAATATATACAGATTAATTTATTTTTTCAGGAAACTATTTCACTTGGAGTTAGAAATATTTATTTCTAAACCAAAAATAAATGCAATACTGCTAACAAATTTTTTTTTAAAAAACTATATATTCAGTTGTTGTTCTTAGGTGATTTTTAAATTGTTTTTAAAGCCCTAAACAAGTTTCTATCCAAGATACTGAACGTGTTTGCAGTATTTCTGATCAAAACTATGTCCCAAAATACATTAAGAATTCCCACTTTAAACTTCCTTATATAAGCCAAAGCATAATGTTAGGTAAGTGTTTTGAATGTATGAATATCTTTGTTTCCTCTCAGTGACACATAGAGTCCTATATTTTGGTTTGTGAAGTTATATCTTTTTATTAATTGTTTCTGTGTATGTGTGTGCATATATTGATGTATTAGCTCATTAATAATGAGTCAATTTTTCTTCCATTTCTGAAAGGTTGATAATAGTTATTCATATTAATAAAATTAATATTGATATATAAAGAGACAATAGTGCCTCAGCACCGACATTTATAATTTCTCTTGCAGAACCACTTTCATTTACTCTAGTTACAAAAGTTGCCAGAAACTGTATTCAATACTTTGGTGTTCTAAGTATCAATATATTGATTAAACATATTTTTACATTGAATAAACTTGTATGTCACTCTCATAAGTGCTCTAAGATTTCATATCTATTTTAATATTATGATTATTTTTATAGTACAGATTTACTTCAAACTTGCTGTGGTCTACATGTTGGTGTCCCCCAAAATTCATATGTTAGAACCGAATCTGTAACTTCATATTAAATCAATGTCCATTGCTAATAAGAAGGATTTAATTTATGCTTCAATCCTGGCAGTTAAGATTTGATCACTACATTCTAGTGAATGAAGAATGAGGCCCTCTTTATTCTTTTACCACCATAGAGAAACATCATAAAAGCTTTGGGAAAAGGTATTAAGGGGGGAAAAAAAAAACTAGGACAATCCCCTCATAGTTTTCATAATCAAGGATTTGTTTATAATAAAACATTCACAATTTTGCAAATGAGTACATAGAAATTTTAGTATTTTTTTATTTAGAAAGTGCAAAATGGGGCCAGGTGCGGTGACTCACGCCTGTAATCCTAGCACTTTGGGAGGCCAAGGTGGGCAGATTGCCTGAGCTCAGGAGATCATTAATATACTATATTAATATAGTAATATTAGGAGTTCGGGACTTTGGGGGAAGTGATTAGGTTATGAGTGCTTCACCCTTATGAATGGGATTGGTGATCTAATAAAAAAGGCTTGAGGGAGGCTGTGTCCTTCTACCATGTCAGGAGGCAACAAGAGGTGCAATCTATGAAGCAAAGAGCAACTTCACTAGACACTGAATTTGATGGAGCCTTTATCTTGGACTCCCCAGTCTCTGGAATGGTAAGCAATACATTTCTATGATTCATAAATTACCAGTCTAAGGTATTTTGTTATAGCAGCCAGAATGGACTAAGGCAAAGGTTATCCTAATTATGTAGGAGTTTTGGTCATTTTGCAATTTTTTTTTTTTTTTTTTTTTTTGGAGATGGAGTCTTGCTTTGTCACCCAGGCTGGAGTGCAGTGGTGCGATCTGGGCTCACTGCAACCTCTACTTCCCGAGTTCAAGCAAGTCTCCTGCCTCAGCCTCCAGAGTAGCTGGGAGTACAGGTGTAAGCCGCTGCCACACCCGGCTAATTTTTTTTAATATATTTTAGTAGAGACTGGGTCTCACCGTGTTGCCTGACCTGGTCTCCAACTCCTGAGCTCAGGCAATCTGCCTGCCTCGGCCTCCCAAAGTGCTAGGATTACAGGCGTGAGTCACCGCACCTGGCCCCATTTTGCACTTTCTAAATAAAAAAATACTAAAATTTCTATGTACTCATTGGCAAAATTGTGAATGTTTTATTATAAACAAATCCTTGACTATGAAAACCATGAGGGAACTGTCCTAGTTTTTTTTTTTTCCTTAATACCTTTTCCCAAAGCTTTTATGATGTTTATGGTGGAAAAAGAATAAAGAGGGCCTCATTCTTCATTCACTAGAGTGTACTGATCAAATCTTAACTGCCAAGATTGAAACATAAATTAAATCCTGCTTATAGGCAATGGACATTGATTTAATATGAAGCCACCGATGCTATTGACAGGCTAGTCAGAAAGCTACATCTTACTACTAGTAAAATTTACAAACTGAGAGTTATGTTGTCTAATGCTTTTGGAGGTCATGGAAGATGGATTCTAGATCTTCTAATTAGGACTACTCTTAATTTTTAAACTATGCATTTTTAAAAACATATTTATATATGTATATATATAAATATATATGCATATATACTTATAAATATATATACATATATAAGTATATATGCATATATACTTATAAATATATATGTATATATATTTATAAATATATATATTTATAAATAAGTATATATATATAAATATTTACAACATATTTATATATACTAGATGTCCTGTGACATTGTCAGGATTGCAGCAATTAAGCCACTTGCTGCAGTAAAGAGATGGAGTTAGAGTACTGGATGACAATTGTCATTCAATTGTTCTTACTTTTCGTCATGTAGCTTGGTTACACAGATTGAATTAATCATAGCTTAACACATTATCACTACTGGAACATTCATGATGCATTTTTACCCTTAATTTATCCAGTTATTCAGTTAAATAAAGATAATTTCTCATATCCACCACTCAAACGGACAGCTAGAATACTCCAGAAAACTTACATGTACCTGTTGGAACTGCACCTATCCAGTTTTACTGTCCACCCTAAAATGAGATGTTACTGTAACTTTTGTGTTTTTATTTAGTTTTTCTTATTTCAAGTTTTATAACACAGGTAGTCCTCTGGTGTTATTTCCAGCTTTATGCGTTAAGCAGTCCCTTATGTTGCCAGTGACTGGCCATACTATCTGTACCATGTGCCAATGTTCTATATGGCACAAGTGTATTTGAGATCCTTTGAAGCACTTTATTCTGTTCTATTGGTAACTTAGTTTGTCCCTTTATAAATATACACTGTCTTAGTAAGTTAAATATAGACTTTTTTCTTAGATTCATTCTAGAAAGTACTCCAATCTCCTCATCTAATTATATTCATAAAGAAAAAATGGAGTTGCAGATAATAAGTGTCTCAATGAAAAGAAATAATGTATTATTGTTAAAAATGAAAAAAAAACCCTCATTTTAAGGCACTACATAATCGAACTGCATTTGATAGAAAATCAGGGAGAAATATTGCGTTCTTATAATGATGCTGTATTCTAGATACTTAAATTGATTTTTGTAAAATTATATAAAGAGAAATTTCTTCAATTTAATACAGAGTCTCAAAATTTCCTCTTTTAGCTACGTTGGTATGTATTTTCTTTGGGCAATGCTGTTGTTGTAAATAAGGAAATTTGAAGAAAGATAAAGCAAAATTTAAAATAAAAAAAACAACAACATGCATATGAAAGTTTCAAGGGCTTCTGTGGCATCTAAGACAAGAGAGTCCATAACCCCAGAAAGATGGGAAACTTATTGAGAATAGACCAATAACCTGCACCTTACTTTTCCTCTTGGGACATTTTCCAAGTCTTAAGTGACATCTAGCGAGAGACTAGATAGCCCAGCAGAGCACATCTACTCTGATGTCAAGAAACCAGTAGAGCTTTCTGCAAATTCTTAAAAACATGGGGAAAAGAAAATGGGATTTGGGCATGGCTTTGTTAGCAGTCAAGGCTTGTGCAGCCAAGATTCTGCAGAGAAGAGATGCATAGAGGTTAAATATGATGCCCTACCTGGACTTTTCCTCAGATCATTTCAAAACTCTTAATGTAAACTGTGACAAATACTAAGAAACCTAGTAAAAAGTAGCTGAAACACTTAATGGATCTTTTGACAATCTTACAATGGTGAATATTTAGTGGTTCTGACAATAAATTGGATTTCAGGACCTGGTGAGACCTGGCAAGTTGGTGCGGGGTAGACTTAAAATAGATCAAGCATTGAATATAAATGCAACTTCTAGTTAGCTTCATCCATTACGGATTAAGGTGATCCTTTTTTTTCCCTTACTCTAGAAGCCTGAAAGAGAATGGGTGTATGTTTCCTGGAGAAAGATATCATTCAAAGCATCTATAATAGTTTAAAACATGATGCCTGACACACAGTGAAATGTTATCAGGTATTCTAAGGGTAAAAAAACAAAAGATTTGAAAAACAGATAACATAGTTTAGAAGCAACTCAGATATTGAAATTTTCAAACATAAACTTTAATATAATTGTGATTAATATGTCAAGAATATGAATGATGAGATGGAGAAATGCACCAGATTGCTGGGGAAAATGTATACATATATAACAATATATATAAAACTCTGCATGTGTATTTCAATAATCTGGTCAATATAATGTAAATTTTAGAACAAAATACATGAATGCCATTAAATTAAAAAATAATAGGTTTAGAAGTGTATTAGAATAAAAGGAAGAGATTACCAATGCACTGGAAAACGGTCTAGACTGAAACACAGAGAGAAAGAAAACTGATAGATAAACAAAAAGAAAGGCAAGAGACATATGGGATGCATAAAATAACACAAGAATTATCAAAAGTAGATAAGAAAGAAATAGGAATAATTCATATTCAAAAAGATAATCACTAAGAATATTCCTAAGTTGATGAAAGATATTAAGCCACACATTCAAGAAGCACAACAAACTTCATGTAGGATAAATACAGATAAAACTAAACTTAATGCACATTGTAGTAACACTGTTAAAACTCTAAGACAAAAATAAAATCTTTAAGAATGAGAAAAAAGATTATCTTTAGGTGAACAAAAGCATAATGATCAACTTACTAATCACTGAAGAAGAAAAAATAATACATCTTAGCAAAATTGATGTAAAAAACTACTGGTCTAGAAATCTATATTCAGTAAAAATGTTATTCACAAGTGAAGACAAATAGAAGTATCTCCAGTCAACAAAAATGAAGAGGAAATTCATCATCAACAATCCCACACGAAAAGTAATATTAAACAGTGTTCTTCAGACAGGAGAAAAATTATGTCAAGTAGAAAGGATAGAACGTAATGGTAACTATGGTAATGATATGAGTAAATCTAAATAAATATTGACAGTAGGAAACAGTAATTGTAGTTTGTTATGTAGGTCAAAATCAATGTAGAAATGAATATATGAACAAAGAACACCCAAGGCAGGAGGAAGTAAAAGAAGTTAATGTATTATAAGGCCAGACAATTGTCTGGGATGTGATATATTAGTTATTTATATTGGATGCTACTAAGTTAAGGTGCATTTGTTCATGAAACCATTAAACAAATAATAAAAATATTTTATCATAAATAACCCTATAGATGAGGCAATGAAACCCTACTGAAACTTGACTGATACAAAGAAAAAGGGAAGGACATACAACATGTAGAAAACAAATTGGATCAATTTACATCAAATGTAAATAAAGTAAAACTTCCATTATAAAGTCACAGATTATCAGAATGATTTTTTTGTTTTGATTTTTTTTTTTTTTTGAAACAGAGTCTTGCTCTGTCGCACAGGCCGGAGTGCAGTGGTGCAACTTGGCTCACTGCAACCTCTGCCTCCCGGGTTCAAGCAATTCTTCTGCCTCAGCCTCCCGAGTAGCTAAGATTACAGCCATGTGCCACTATACCTGGCTAATTTTGTATTTTAGTAGAGACGGGGTTTTACCATATTGGCCAGGATGGTCGTGAACTCCTGACCTTGTGATCCGCCTGCCTTGGCCTCCCAAAGTGCTGGGATTACAGGCATGAGCCACTGTGCCCCGCCATCAGAATGAATTTTTATGAAGAAAAACTATATTCTATGTGGAAGAAAGACATTTTAATTAAGGGAAGAGGAACATGGAAAATGAAAGTATACAACATTTGTCATGCAACGAATTTTTAAAAAAGAAATAAAGAGGAGCTATATAAATATCAAACAAAATAAACCATAGGGCATGAATTACTCCTGGAGATGAAGAGGAATACTTCAAAATAATATGGAGGCCGATAAACCAGGAAAATGTAACAATCACAAATATTATGCAACTATTAACATAGTATTATCATTATAAAGCAAGAATTAACAGAATTAGCAAATCTACAAGTCTCTCATCAAAATGGGAGACTTTATCACACCTCTGTCAGTAAGTGAATGAGCAACAAAAAAACGTAGAAAGAATTCATAAGATCTGAAAAACCCTATTTTCTCAATTAACTTCATTAACATATGTGGAACATAGCACACAACTGCAGAATATACATTTATTTTAACTTCATAAAAACCTTTGCTAAATATACATCAAGTCTGAGGGATGTAGCAATACCCTGAATATGTAATAATGTGTTACCTTAAATGCATATGGTTTAGTTATTTATCACTGCATGATAGACTACCTCAAAACTTCACAGATTTATAAAACAAATAATTCATTTATTTTCAAGAGTCTCTGGATTGTCTGAAATCACCTAGCCATTTTTTTCTTGGGGTTTCTTTTCTTTTCTTTTCTTTTTTCTTTTGAGACGGAGTCTTGCTCTGTCGCCCAGGCTGGAGTGCAGTGGCGCGATCTCGGCTCACTGCAACCTCCACCTCCACCTCCGGGGTTCATGCCTTTCTCCTGCCTCAGCCTCCCTAGTAGCTGGACTACAGGACTACAGGCGCCCGCCACCACGCCCGGCTAATTTTTTGTTTTTCTTTTTTTTGTATTTTTAGTAGAGACGGGGTTTCACCGTGTTGGCCAGGATGGTCTCGATCTCCTGACCTCGTGATCCGCTGGCCTTGGCCTCCCAAAGTGCTGGGATTACAGGCATAAGCCACCATGCCCGGCCTTTTCTTGGGGTTTCTGTTCAACACTGACAGATATAGTCACTGTTGTGTAAGGTTACAGTCCCACTGGGCTCTAAGCGAATGGTTTAATAACATGGCTATTGGTGAATATCGATGGTTGTTTAAAAACTCATATGGGATCGTATGAGAATGGAAGATTTTAGTTCTCCATTATATTATCTCCCATTATCAAGCTCATGGCTTGAGCTTCTTGTACCACAGTAGCTGGATTTCAAAAGCAAAAATTCCAGGAATAATTTTGGTACCAACTCTTACAGTAACTTTTCAGCTATCTTTGTGGATAATAATGCAATTCTTATTTATGAGTTCAGTACTTCTCAACAAATCCATTTTTATTTTTACTTTATGATATTCTGAAACTAAGAACTATAACGATGTAAATAAATACTAGAACTAATGGGGTCCATGAAATAAAGGAGAGTAAGCCAGATAATCTACATGGTGTTTATGTTCAGATGTGAACGTTAGAAGTATACCTCTTCTCGGCCGGGCGCGGTGGCTCAAGCCTGTAATCACAGCCCTTTGGGAGGCTGAGGCAGGCGGATCATGAGGTCAGGAGATCGAGACCATCCTGGCTAACACGCTGAAACCCCTTCTCTACTAAAAATACAAAAAATTAGCCGGGCGTGGTGACGGGCGCCTGTAGTCCCAGCTGCTCAGGAGGCTGAGGCAGGAGAATGGCATGAACCCGGGAGGCGGAGCTTGCAGTGAGCCGAGATCGTGCCACTGCACTCCAGCCTGGGCGACAGAGCGAGACTCCATCTTAAAAAAATAAAATAAAATAAATAAAATAAAAAATAAATGAGAGTACTAAATAAATAATTTATATTTTATGTCTTCCACATGTTTTGACTTAGAGTTAAGTTGTAGCATGATAAAAAAAAAAGGGAAAAAGTTTTTCTCTTTGTAAGTGTAACCTAAAATAGTGCTTAAATTTATATGAAATCTCACATTGCACTATTTTGAATGCCTTTTCTATCTCCAATGTTAATAAACTGCCTCAATTTATTTTTCCTACAAGAAATTTGCAGAGAAGAGGAGTTAAGCATATCAAGTTAATAACACAAATGTTTGGAAATTAGTATGGTTATACTAAAAATTAAGGTAAAAACTTGTGCTTATTGAACTTTGGCCATCCAAACTTCGCTTACAATTTTAAGGTTTAACCTTTAGGTTTTCTCCTGTTACTGCATATCAACTATTTAAAGTCATTCGAAACTACCCATCAGAAACATTTAACTTCCAGTGACACTGTGCTGTATTTTATTCAATATGATGTCTGTTCTAAATGAAATATAAGACTAAAGTAACAGTGTTTCCTTTCTTTGAAATCAGGTTTTCATTATAGAGCTGACCTTTAAATGTCCCATTTTTGTTAGGCAAACAACATTATTTGAAATTAGTCACAGGTTTCTTGTTCTGTGTAAGCAAAGCTTGATTACAAGCCTTTCCATAAAGCTTCTATTCGGTTTAATAATTCATACTTCTCTGCTTATCAGCTTTAGAACTCTAAAGGAGGCATTTGCCTATAAATCTTTCCTACTGCTACATTTTATTTTAATTCACAGCAACAGAACACTAACATAATTGGTGCAATCTGTTATTTACAGATATGCGGTGAGACGCAGGTGGCAAAGTCTTTTTTAGTGTTGTAAGGAAAAGTAAGACCTTCTTTCACAACTTGAGTTATGTGAATAAAAATTGTTCCTGGGTTAGGGTAGCAGCCATTGTCACTAAGGTTGTTCTCTAATTTCTGAAGTAAATCTTTTCCGTATGGAATCCTTTTCAAGTCCACTCTGCACCAGAATGTGTATTTTGTGTTTCTTAAAAAAGGGGCCCCATAAAGAAATATTATTGGGTTTTGTATTTGTAATTCTTAACAAATATCCAGAATAAATTGGTTTATGATTTTGTTCTAATAAAATTATCTGCAAATGCTTTCTAAAATCTAAAACACAAATCATGCTTTTTTGCCCCATCATAACTTCTAGTTTTAAATTTTCCAAAATCAAAGCTCAGTTGCTTCATTCATCACACAGACCTTTGATACATTTCCATTGTTTGTTTAAATGAACATCCCAATAAACATTTTTTTAAATAGTAACTCTGTAATGACTCAGTTGAAAATTTTATCATATAATACAAGTCCACGTTCAATTGCCTACAATCTTTGAGGTCAGATATAATTTGGACATCAGAACTTCTTACATGTTATAAAGGCAATATAAGTGTATATTGCATGTTATACAGAACTTCAGCACCATGTAATTGTGGGATAGAGAGCCTCATTTTAATTTAATCAGGGTTTGCCCCAATCTTCTATTTTTTTAAGATTCAGCTTTTGGAAATTGTGAGTAAGTGATTACATTCTTTAATATTCTCTCCCTCCCTCCCTCCCTCCCTCCCTTCCTTCCTCCCTCACTCCCCCACTCCCTCTCTCTCTCTTTCTTTCCTTCCTTCCTTCTTTCTTTTCTTTTCTTTCCTTCCTTCCTTCCATCCTTCCTTCCTTCCTTCCTTCCTTCCTTCCTTCCTTCCTTCCTTCCTTCCTTTCTTTTTCTTTCTTTCTTTCTCTGTTCTTAACTTGCTGATACTCTAGCAAAGCCACAGGGGAATTTTGTTGTTGTTGTTATTTTTGTTGGTGGTGGTTTTGCTCACTGATGTTTATAAAGTGTTTACAACAGTGAGTGGAAGATATAAACACCCAAAAGATAATTGTTGAATGAATTGTATGAATGAACGTGTGGGTACATTTTATTTCCATTCAACTGCCACTTGTTAAGCACAAAGCATTATCCAGTTATCGGGGAACTAAGAATTTATAATAATGTAAGGAAGTAAATATATAAAATAGTAAAAAATAGCACTTATTGAAATTTACATTGTGCCAGTAGTTTTCATAGTGTCTTGCGAAATTCTCAAAATAAGTTTGGGATATGCTTACTATTATTTCCCTTAAATTGTGTATGTAAAACTGAGAACTTAGAAAGGATAAAAGACTTGTCAAAGATGTCACAAATGGTAATATCAGAACTAGACTTTGAACACAGGCAATTTGACTTTGAAGCCCACAGCATTAAGGATCTAGATATAGTGAACATGTCAGCAAGTAGGTGATAATGCAATTCAGTATGTTAATAAGGATAAAAAAAGATTTTTAAAAGTATAAAAAGTTTTCACATAATAGCATGGTTGTAATGGGTGGAATAATGAAAGAGAGCTTCACTGAGGTGGCAGGCAGGAAAGGATAATTATTGATAGATATATGTAGGCTTTAGAGAGGTGTAATGTTGAGAAAAACTACCACATAGACTCAAGGTCCAGAGTGAGGAATTTCTAAACATGCTAACATATGTATTCATGGTACTGAAGGAAGAAAAGCTAATCTTGAGAAAATCCAAAATTTATAAAAAGAAGGTAATCCCCAAAACACAACACCATAAAGCATCTTTTGTGGCTCGACATCTTTTCACAACTGCTGCTTTATTTCTATATTTATCTCTATATAAAACTTATGAACAGAATATTCAATACTTTCCATATCAGTTTATCACCTCATGCTTGGTTCTACTCCAAGAAGATTGTCACCATAATTCACTATTGTGATAATCATCAATAATAACTATTTGTCAAATTTAATGGTCAATACTCAGTCTCTATCTTATTATGACTCAGTAGTATTTCAAAATTTTCTAGCAACCTTATTGAAATTTTGTTTCACTTGACTTATTATATGTATCATTACATGTATTTTTCTCCTCCTTCCCTTCTTACTAATACTTTTTGTTTTTTGCTGGAGTATCTCTTCATATTTCTAAATGCTCAGCAGCTCATGCTCAGTTTTCCAATAATCTTTCTTTTTTCTCTTTCTCCTCTCTCTCTTTCTCCCCTCCCTCCTTCCCTCTTTTTCTTTTTTCTTGTTTTGTTTCTTTCTCTTTCTTTTCTTTCTTTTTCTTTCTTTTCTTTCTTTTTCTCTTTCTTTCTTTTTTCTTTCTTTTCTTTCTTTTCCTTTCTCTCTTGCTTTCTTTCTTCCCCTCTCTTTTCCTTCCTTCCTTCCCTCCCTCCTTTCTTTCTTACTTCCCTCCCTCCCTCCTTTCTTTCTTTCTTTCTTTCTCTCTCTTTCTTTCTTTTTCCTTCCTTCCTTCCTTCTTTCTCTTTCTTTCTTTTTCTTATTTATGATTCCATACAGGTTTAGCTATAAATAGTTGATCTCCAAATTTATAGCCTGGGCTGGGTGTGGCAGTTCACACCTCTAATCCCAGCACTTTGGGAGGC
This sequence comes from Pan paniscus, assembly GCF_029289425.2. Lineage (NCBI taxonomy): Eukaryota > Metazoa > Chordata > Mammalia > Primates > Hominidae > Pan > Pan paniscus. Next base: position 41,407,147 of record NC_073258.2, on the reverse strand, counting down.
CGAGGCAGGCCAATTGCTTGAGCTCAGAAGTTCGAGACCAGCCTGGGCAACACGGTGAAACCCAATCTCTACAAAAACACAAAAATTATCTGGGCAAAGTTGCACACATCTGTAGTCCCTGCTACTTGGGAAGTTGAAGATCACTTGATCCCAGGAAGTTGAGGATGCAGTGATCCATGATCGTGCCACAGCACTCCAGCCTGAGTGACAGAGTGAGAACTTCACACACACACACACACACACACACATACACACACACACACACACAAATTATAGACTGATGTATATAATAATCATGGAACTCAAGAAGTTTACAACTAAATACCTGCCAACATTTCCTCTATAGGGTCTTAACATAACCAAAACATTACTTTTCTCTGTAAACAAATTTCTGCTCCAGTTTTTTCTGTCTTGTCATTCACTATTTGTCCAATTGCTCAAACCCGGAAGTCACCCTTCATTCCTTTTTTCCACTTTTATCCTGAGCCCAATTAATACATTTTGACAAATTAACTTTTTAAAAATGTATTTTTAGCTGACAAATAATAATTGTACATATTTCTGGTGTATATCATGATGTTTTGAAATATGTATATAGCATGGAATGGCTAAATCAAGCTAATTAACATATACATTACCTCACATATTAATATAATCTTTTTTTGTAATGAAGACACTTAAAATTTACTCTCAGCAATTTTCGAGTATAAAATACGTTGTTATTAACTATAATTACCATGTTGTAAAAAAGGTCTCTTGAACTTACTCCTTTTGTCTTACTAAAATTTTGTATCTCTTGACAAATATCTCCCCATTTCTTCCTCCCCCAATCCCTGGTAACCACCATTCTACTTTCTGCTTCTATGAGTTTGACTTTTAGATTCCACGTGTAAATGATAACGTGCTATACAGTTGATGCTTGAATAATATGGGTGTGAACTGTGCAGGTCCATTTATATGCAGAGTTTTTTCAACCAAACTCAGATACAGTAATTCAGGGATGCAAAACTTGCACATAAGTAGGGCTGACTTTTGGTATACATGGGTTCCTCGGGGCCAACACTGAATTTGAATACGCATGGATTTGGTTGTACACCACAGGGTGAGATAGTGGTCCTGGAATCAATCCCCCAAAGACACTGTGTTTGTCTTTCTGTGGCGGGCTTACTTCACTTAACATAATATCCTCCAGGTTCATCTATGTTGTTGCAAATAATAGGATTTCTTTGTTGTTTAGGACTGAATAGTAATCCATTGTGTGTTCATACCACATTTTCTTTATGCATTCATTCACTGATGCACACTTAGGTTGATCATATTTCTTGCCTATTGTGAATTATGCTGCAATAGACATGGGAGTGCAGATATCTCTTTGACCTGCTGATTCTATTTTTTGGATATATAGATGAATCAACTTTCAAAGTATATCTTGAATCAAACCTTTTTCCTTCATTGTTGCCACTACCATCCTTGTCTGAGCTGCTGTCATCTCTCCCATCATCTACATCAATGCCCACCTTAATAGTTTAATTCTGATCTAGTTCAGTCTCCATGCTGCCCTTTAAAGTAGTCTTTTAAAATCTTAAATAACATCACTTCACTACCATACTCAAAACATTTTGGTGGTTTTCTATCACATTTAAAACAATGTCTAACTTCCTAATGCAGGCTACAAGGCCTCATACTATTTAACTTTTAACCTAAACTTCTTCCTGCTTTAGCTATGCTAACTCTGTCTGGATCACACTGTCCTTCTTGAAATTTCTTAAGTTTGTTAAGAAATTAGAGTTATTTCCTGTCTCAGAGAGTTGAACTTCTGTTTCTTTCACCAGAATGTTCTCCCTTTTCACATTGTCACCGTGCTGTTCATGTCTTCATTTAGAGTTCTACTTAAATATTTCTTACTCATAGAGGCTTTCCCTGACCACCTTATTAAAAAGAGAAAGCCCACTACAATTCTACTCACTCTCTATTCCCTTACTTTGTTTTACTCATTCTTCATATTACTCATCACTACTTTAAATTAGCTGCATAGGCCTCCTGGTGTATTGATTCACCTAGAAGTGCCTGTTATTGATAAGAGAAGCTATCCATGCCTTAAGAGACACAGATGTTTTGTCATATTTATCATAAAAGGTATCATATTAGTGACATGAAGAACCAGCTGTGCCTTTACCAAAGTATAGGATGCAGTAAGCTTCCTGAACATTCCTATGTTTTGTACAATTAAGATGTTTAAATAAAAATATATATGAACAAATATAATGAACAATGTTTAGTATTTTTAGTAAGTATTTCAATTTTTCTTAACGCTCATAAATTTACTATTAAGCATAGATTACCTGTGACATTACTGATTTTCTTTCAATTAATATTGCACATCTCAAATGTGCCAAACAAGGGAACAGATCTTAGACGAATAAAGCAAGTTCCCTTCTCTGAGGTGCTCTTAGAGTAGTAGGAATAAAATATTTGAATACAACTAACAATTAATAGTATGAATGTAGGCTAAAGAAACATGTATATTTATATATGAATTTTGAAAGACTGTGATGTTGCAGATCTCAGTGATTAGGTATAATGAGAGCCTTTAATTTCAGGCTTAAGTTGACTTGCAGTTTTTAAGAGTTCAGTCACAATTTAAAGTATAGATTTAAATTAGAACATCCATTTATATAAAAGCCTATCAGCAAAGTATATGTGAACTCATATTTCTAAAATGTATTAATTATGGCACAATTTCACAATTATAGCCCAGGAATTATTATAATAATCTTTCTGCCATAAGAAACTGTTCATTTGTGCAGACCACATTCAGAACATCTTGGAACAATTGCCTTTCTACTCCAAATCAGAAAGTATCTTGAACTATTTGCTTCAGGTTGACATCTTTGCTGATGTCTATATTGTAAAGGGAAATGATCAAAGTGGTAACAACAGAGAAATAAATATTCTCTTGTTCTGTATAATTCTCAGGAGAAAATGTATTATTTCTGTCCTAAGCCATTTTTGTAAACTATGTCATTTAAAGTCCCTTTGTAAGAACAGACATGACCATAGCAAATAACATTGTAGGGCTTTGCTATTATTCTCACACAAAGATTTCTTAGAATAATCTGATTCATATTTTCTAGCTCCTACAAAAGCAAACTCTGTTTGAACAGTATAGGTATGTATTTATTCTGTTGTTACACTTGTGTCCACAATAGTTGAATAGAATCCCTATTTCTCTAAATAATTATACAATCAATTGATTCACATTCCAGAGAACTGACACTTACATTCTTAACTATCAAACTATTTTATAACTAGTTTGAATGGGTAACCTTTAAAATAAACATGTATCATAAATGTAATTTAATCTTTTCACCTTGCCTGTAAGGAAACAACATATGAAAATGAGAAATATGAGCATGGTAAAATCAAGAACAAGTAAAATGAGAATCGTGGCTATTTTTAAAACATGTACTATGTACTAGGCACTGGATAAGTGTTTTGCTTTTTTTTTTTTAAACCCATAGCAACCTATAACATACATGATATATATTATGTTTATCCTTTTTCGAAAGATATGGAAACAAGAACAGTAAAATTACATGGTTTTTCATAATCATTTAACTAACAAGGGAGTTGTTATTCAAATCCAGACAAGTTGACATAATGGCTCAAGTCTTAACATTCACACTCTTATTAAACTTTCATTTATTTATTCATTCATTTGCATTTTTCCTGTTAACAATGTATAAGACTATGCTACTGTCACATGCAGATTGTCAACTTGTGATTCCCCACACCTACCTATTTTAGCTGTGTCATCTTGAGAGACATCTTGTTGTCAAGAGAGATTACACACACTCTTTGCCTTAATTTCTTCATCAACAAGATGGAAATAGCAAAAAGAACAAACTATATAGGACAGTTAAATGAGATACAGATGTTCAACAGTTCACAGAATGGGTAATTATTCAATAAGTGTTAGATATCATTTTAAATTTAAGACGTATTTATGGAGCACCATCAATATGCCAGGAACTTTGCTTGTCACTAGGCAGGATAGAATTCCCTTGGCTCTGCTACTAAAATCACCAGTGTTAATGACATATTAGTGTATTAGTGACATATAATCTTTCTACACCTATTTATGCCTTCTGCATATCTGTACCTATCATTTATTTGGCATACATATTCTGAGCATTTAATATATGCTAGCTGCTAGGTGCTGGAAGAGTCAGTGATGTATGTGTTCAAACCTACTGTTTAGACATATCTAGGCATGTCTTGGGAACTGATGAGGTAAATCTAATTCACATCAATTTGCATGAAGTGAGAACACATCCTAAAGGAAAACTAATAACTAAAACTCATTGAGTATTTAATAATGCCATTTTGATTTAAATGCTGCCCATGTACACAGGCAAGCAAATTTAATCCCATGGATCTCTGCAGGTGGTACCACTTTTTATTGGAGTACACATTTTATGTGGCTGAATTTTTTACCAGCTTTATTGAAGTACAACTGATATACAAATAACTGTATATATTTCATGTACACAATGTGATATGTTTGGTAACATTGTATTATTGATTTTATACATATGGGATATGAGGCACAAGGAGGTTAAATAATTTGCCAAAGATCACTCAACAACTGTGTAGTAAAGTCCATGTCCAAACACAGTCAATAAGGCTTAGAACCTACACTTTTTTTTTTTTTTTTGAGGTGAAGTCTCGCTCTGTCGCCCAGGCTGGAGTACAGTGGCATGATCTCAGCTCACCGCAAGCTCCGCCTCTTGGGTTCATGCCATTCTCCTGCCTCAGCCTCCCAAGTAGCTGGGACTACGGTTGCCTGCCACCAAGCCTGGCTAATTTTTTGTATTTTTAGTAGAGAAGGGGTTTCACCATGTTAGCCAGGATGGTCTCGATCTCCTGAACTCGTGATCCTCCCGCCTAGGCCTCCCAAAGTGCTGGGATTACAGGCGTGACCCACAGGGCCTGGCCAGAATCTACACTCTTAGCCATAATACCATACGATCAATTTTGGACCCAGAACAAGGTGTCATAATACAGAGTTGAAAAAGATTCCTTGTATAGCATGATGTTTGACAATTAGTTGCTCACTATAAATTCCCCATAGATTTCTAGTATAAGAGAATGAGTAAAAGCAGGGATTTTTTTTTTCTGAAATCTTTTTTTGATCATTTATAATATTTAATATTTAGAGCAGTCACAATATGCCAATCATTGTTCTAAACAATATATATGTATATGTGTGTATGTATATTCATACGTACATTTATTTAATCTTCATAACAAACATAACCATTTTATAGATGAGGTAGTTGAGGCCAAGATTGTCTTTGGTCTAGTTGGGTTTAGTGGGTTGTTTTGTTTTGTTTGGCTTATATGTATTACTGCTCTAGGCAGTATTAATTAATTGATTAATTTCTTTAAAATTTATTATTTTGAAATAAACGCTGGTACTGCTTGTCTTTACTAACTATAAAAGTTATTTTTTCTTTCAATTAAAACTATTATGCATCTACAATGTGCTCCCCATACTTCTGGGAGCTCACAATCAAGTGGGAGACAGGGATTTCAACAGACATTACAAGTTAAAATTGTAGGTAAGAAAATAAAGCCGTGCATAAGACATATAGAGGGTTGTATTACTCATGGTTCTCCAGAGAAATAGAACCAATAGGATACTTGTAAATATATATAAAAGCAGACTTATAGGAATTGGCTCATGCATTAGGAAGGCCAAGAGGTCTCATGATCTCTGTGGTTTAAGAGGTAATTTTCTATTAAAGTAAGGTATAAAATACATGAGAAGGGGATTCTATTCCATGTCATCACAATCACACAACCTTGACACATAGAAGTTTCTTATGGATAGGATGTCTGGCTAGAGAGAGCAGTACCTGAAAAACAGAGCAATGGTGTTGAACAGAGGGAGTAGTAGAGTCAGTCATTCAGCCAATTCATCAACAGTGCTACAAGTGGAGATGATGCTGCCCAAGCAAGGCGGCATAGTGTCGGTAACCAGCAGAATCAGCAGTGATGTGTGAAAATGATACAGCGTCAGTAGACATGGTGGTACACATGGAGAAAGGATCAAAGCCAAAGAAGCAACAATGAAAAAATTAGGTCTGGTGGTAAATCTAATGAGCCAGAAGTATCCTTGAGCTCATGTGTAATATCCTCCAGGATTCCCAGGAATAATTGTGGGAATATTTTAGGCGGCAGAAGAAGAATATTTTAGGCGGCCAGGAATAACTGTGGGAATATTTTAGGTGGCACTAGATTTTGATGATGATTTTGCTTTTATCTTAACGTGGCATTGCAAAAACTCAGATGTCATAAGGTATAGTCTTTGCCCTTAAGAAACATATGGTCTTTGAGGTGAGACAATCAAGCAAATACTTACTTGAAACATGGCTCTTGAGTTACACACCACATTCAGTTGTAACACAATCAGTGAGGAGGAGGAGAACTCCCCAGTCTCAACATTTCTTATACCTTGTTCTGCAACATTCCTCCCAAAAGTTTTTCTTTCATTGCTCTGATTGCAGCTGGAGTGTTTGTGTTGCATGAATTAAGCCTGAATCTTAGTTCACGAAGGTAAATTTCTTCTGCATTTTATGTATTTTCTCCTTCTCTCATTTCATGCCAGGCAGGAACACAAGATAGAGGAGGAGAAATAAGTGCAGTCAATTCTTCTTATTCCTGGTAGTTATGTTCTATAAAGCAACTGCAAACCATGAATTAGCAAATACTGAGCTATGGCTGCTAGAGGAAATACAGAATTGGGTCCCTGCGAGCCTCTGGTCACAACAATTAATATATATTGTTGATTCATTATCTTTGAACCCACAGCCAGCAATACTGTAACTCATGCCAGAATGAATATTATCTAACATATGTGTTTTCTCTGTAAGTTACGTCCCAGCCTTTCTGAGCTAAGGAACCCTAAGCAGCACTTCAGCACTATGCAAGCAGGCCACTTTAAAAAGTAGAATTACCAACAAAAAGCACAAAATGTGAATAACTTGACAACAGCACAAAAGGACACAGTATGAGAGCAGAAACCAGAAGCCAGAGTACCTGAGTATCTCTTATTTGATCTCAACTAGGAAGGTGTGTGCACGACCACATATAATGTCTCACTCTGTCTGCAAATGACTGTGAAAGCACAACATATTTTAATTTTGGAGTTACAAACAAATTTTGGTAAATAGGTAAATCTGCAAATATAGAATTTATGAATAATGAGAATTGACTGTATTGGGTGAATAGCATCATGTCATTAATTTCCTTAAAATCTTATTTTTACTTAAAAACTGACTCTAACTGGGACCCTAGTAATAAATAAAACTGAAAACATTTTAATCAGTTAAATGAGATATCTTTGATCACAGCTTATAAAACATTAGAAAATACACAAAATTATTTCAAATCAATTCTTGATAATGATATAACTATCACTCACATTTTACCTGATATTTTATAATTAATAAGTGTTTGTACATCCAGTGCATATACATTTTAGTCTTCCTGGTAAAGTTTTGAGTTTGGTATTTTAATCTCCGTGTTTGAAGAAGAAAGCATACACAGTCTTCTTCTGAAGAAATTGCTCCATGTTCTTTTTTGAACAAAGTACATTGAATAAAGTACAATGATATGTCATTGATGTTTAATTATTTTTCTATTTATCTTTTAGCCATATCATAGTAGTTTTGAAACTCAGCATTGTGAGTTATTATAAAATTGCTAACACAGATTCCTGTACAGTGATTTTTTCCCCACAGATCCTAGTAATAAACTTCTATCATCAAAGATAAACTGTGTTTGTATACTACTTGAGTCAAGAACATAGTTAATTATGGCCAAGGCAATTGACGCTCTAAGAGTTTGAATGAACTGGCTAAGGTCACACAGGCAGAACTGACACTGTGTGCCACAGACCCAACATATCCAACTTCAAACTGCTCATGCATATTAAACAAAGGCTTTTCTATTTTGTTTATGCTGGCACCTTAAAAGGGCCCAGAATTGGCACATGTTCTACATGGCTTCAGTGAAAAAATAAAATTTACTCCATGCTAAAAACCCACTATAAAAGAGGAAATCAATTTTACCCCCAGGCATGTACACTCACTGTAAATTTCTACCTTAATTTAAAATTTCATTTTGTTTTTCTTGTTTATCTCCTCCCTTTTCATCAACAACTTTTACATCAAAAGAGATTTAGCACGCTAAACTTCACTTGTGGGGAATACTCCCTTTTCAACAACTTTTAAATCAAGAGATTTGACATACTAAACTTCACTTGTGGGGGAAAAATAACCTTCCATCTATAAATGGAAGATAACATGTTCACAGATAAAAAGAAAACTTATCTTTAACCTCAGGCTTGCTAAGTAAAACCTTACAAGGACAAAACACTTGACTTTATATTAATCAAGAAGCAGCCTCCCTAGGCAAGAGAGACCTGAACAGGTTGGATTCATGATGTGATGCTTGTGAAGTGTCTCGAAATATTGTCACCCCTGCTGAGACTCCTGATGCTGCCATTTCTAATGCCAAACCCGCTGTCTCTCCATGTTGCCCTCTTGTTCAAGCCACTTTACAGCCCTGTCCAATAAGCCAAGAAACACTCTAAAAATCTGACTGTTCCAAGTAAAATAAAAGCATTTTTAGCAACAAAATTATGAACTGCAGGGGCTAAAGATCAGTAATCATGATTAATTATACTCTAGAACATGGTTCTAGAAAAAGAGATCTGAAAAAAATTCAGACCAGAAAGCTAAGAATATGATGAATATGGAGTTAAAGAAAAGTCAATCTCCAAATCATTAGGATTGAAAACAAAAAAATTAAGGTGTCTGTGTAATAGTGAATATTGGCATAATATTTTAATGGTGATCATCTTTACAGTTGCCTAAATATTAGTATAATAAATAAGATTGAAGTAGTTAGACTAGGTTATAATAATTTATATAAATTAGGTTCATGTCCACAAATTAGATTATATGAGCTATAGAAAAGTACCTTATAGTTTAGGTCCACGAAGTTAGATAAACATGTATTTAATTGTGTTTTACAACTCGTTTGTACATGTAGAGATTGTTTAGAATTGTTATACTTAATCTTTTGCACCTTGTTTTCTTGATATAGAATACATATAATAAAATAACCTATGCCATGGATTTATTGCATAGGTAAAATTGGAAAAATCGGATTAAAATTTTTAAAATTCTATATTCAGAAACAGAATTATACTAAGATAAGACCTCATTGTCGGTTTTAGACCATAGCCAGAACATTTTTAAGCTAGATATCAGATCACATAACTGCTTGGTTTTAAAATTGTTAAAAGGCTGGGCATGGTGGCTCAAGCCTATAATCCCAGCACTTTGGGAGGCCAAGGTTGGGAGGCCGAGGTCAGGAGTTCGAGACCAGCCTGACCAACATAGTGAAACCCCATCTCTACTAAAAATACAAAAATTAGCCGGGTGTGGTGGTGCATGCCTGTAATCCCAGCTACTTGGGAGGGTGAGGCAGGAGAATCACTTGAATCTGGGAGGCAGAAGTTGCAGTGAGCTGAGATGGTGCCACTGCATTCTAGCCTGGGTGACAGAGTGAGACTCTGTCTCAAAGAAATAAAAAACAAAAATAAAAATAAAATCGTTAAAAGGCCATCATTAGGATGGAAATGAGAATAAGGTCTCAAATCCTTAGCATTGTGAAAAGTCTTTCCTAACTCTATCTACATCTTCATCTGCCAACACTGTACTCGCTGCTCTGTTCCAGGACCCCTACCACCCCAGGTTTCTTTTGCTCTTTAAAATATAACATAATTCCTACCATTCATGAGTCCTAGGCCCTTTACTGGAATTTTCCATTAAAAAAATTTTTTTTCATCCTTTGGATCCTTCAACTTTCCATTTTTTAAATATTTATTTAATGCTTGCTATATGCTAAATATTTTCAGTTCTTTTCCTGTATTACCTTACTTAATATTTATAAAACTGTATGTTATAGAAATAATTACTACTTCTATTTTAATGATGAGGACACTAAGGCAGAGAACGTAAGTAAATTGTCCAATGTTATGCTCGTTGTAAAGGAGAGAGTAGAGATTTTGAGTCCTTGGTATTTACTAGGATGCTATCTAACTAGGGAAAAATTTCTTCCTGCTCCCAGTGGATCACATCACACTGGTATATGTTTTCATATTTTCCTATTTTATTTCCTCCTGGCACTGAGTATAGTTCATAATAATACTTTCATTTGGGAGTTGGTTCACCAATAGTAGTTTATCAAATGATCCCTGGAGTCAGACAACCTGGGTTTGAAATATGACCCCACTACCTACTGAATGAGTTGGGCAAATTATTCTACGATCAGCTTGTTATTTGTAAAGTATTGATGATAATATCACCTGAGGCATAGTGTTATTGTTAGAGCTAAGATAATATATGTCTAACAGTCCAGTTATAGGGACCAAGATCCTAACCACTGTGTGATATGCCAATCTAAGCCAACAGATGGAGAAGACTATTGCCAAACTAATGAAGAAATGTATAAACCAGAAAAAGCTAGATGAAAATGTGAAGAGAAACAAGATGTTTGCATAGTCTCAAAGTATTTTTCCTGGACATTTATTGATAATAAAGAACACAATACAAGCTTAACAATGGAGGACCCCAGAAAACAAAACATTAACCAAATGATAAAGTTTAATATTATTGGTAGAAATGCCATCACGTGCTCTCTCAAGTGATGTACGGATATATGTAACATGTCTTTGATATTTTTGTCTAAATTTGTGACATCAGTCTAATCATGAAAAAACATCAGACAAATACAAATTCAGGAACATTCTACAAAATAATTGACCACTACTCTTCAAAAACATCAAGTTGTGAAAGACAAGAAAAGTTAAGAAATTGTCTAAGATTGAAGTAAACTGAGACATAAAAATTAAATGCAATTTATGATCCTGGAGCAGAAAAAAAGTGCTAATAGAGGGAAAAAACAGTAAATTTTGAATAAGGTCTGTATTTTTGTAATGAATGGTATTGCACCAAAACCAATTTTCTAGTTTTCACAACTGCACTATAGTTATATAAGGTATTTACATTAGTGCAATCTAGATAAAGGGTTTGTTTTTTATTTTTGCCAATTTTTTATTATCTATAATTATTTGAATATTAAAAACGTGAGAGAGAGAGAGAGGGAGATAAAGAGAGAAAGAGACAAAGGGAGAGGGAGAGACCTAGACACCACATGTCAAAGGAGAAGCCCAACTGCAAATTAAATAAGCATTTTGAATTTGACTCATAGATGTAGCTGAAACATAATTTTAGTCTGAGAGGGCTGGGGTCAGTTTCAGGTCTGCAGCTGAGACTATGGGCTCACTGACCATAGTCCCACACCGAGCATGGGCCTACCTTCTCAAAATGTTCCTCTTCCGTTGGCTACTCCAGATTTTTGTTAGACAACCTCCTACCTAGATCCCAAAGCTACCTCAAAGTCATTTTTCTTCATGAATAGCTGCCAAATTATTGCTGCTGTGGGAAGATATGAGAGAGGAACCTTCTATTTTGCCATCCTGCTGATGTCACTCCCAAACGACCTCTGTGTCTGCTATTTTGCTGTCAGCTTTCTTTGTTGGAGTTGTCAAGGTACCTTTCATCAAATAAACAGTATTATTTATTTTTGTATCAGCCACAGCACATGGTGAGCACTCAAGAATTTGTTGAGTGACTGAATGAAGAAGCATATAAATGAATTAATTGATGTTTCTAATATACCATGGATTGTGAAACTAATATGAGGAAAATTCAAAGTTCAGTGAGGCATTAAAAGATATTTGAAATTATGCCTTTTAGTGGCCTTCTGTGCTTACTTGTGGGCCCTTTATTTTATATCAGAAAACTGTCTTCGCAGGATAAGAAATCACTGTGATAATTAACAAATATATTAATTTTTTAAAATTAGCCTTCAACATTATATTAAACATAAAATTTCCATCATTTAATTACAATCGTTATGTCCTTGCATCTCCTTAATTTCTAAAATATACATGGATAAATTATTGATCTACAATCAACTGACATAATTAAGTTTTGCAAATATATTTTCATGCTACAAAAACTATAATGATGAACAAGTATTTCTCTCTCTCATACATACGAACTTAGAAAGTAGCAGAGCAGATTTATAGCTACAATGCATGTCGTCTAGTCAATGATTTCTTTCATTGTCTTTCATAACCCACAGGATTTTGAAAGTTGGTAATTTGACTGTTTTTTACTACATGGCTCTTACCTTACTCCTGCTTTGAAATGAGCCATCAGCTGACTGCTCCCACCTCCCATTCAAACCCTGAATTCTGAGATTCTCAGGCAGAGTTGGACCAGCATCTTCTGGGAATATGTAGAACAGGTCATTTGAAGGGAAGAGACAGAGAGTAGCTATGACCAAGACCAACACCAGAGCAGCTTTTCCTCTTTGCCTTTACCACTGTCCATCTCTTTGGTCCACTTAAGAGTGCCTCAGCATTTGGTACAGCTTTACAGTTCAGAGATCCAAGGACCTGAAAGTGGTTTGTTTGTGTGGTCCATTCCTCCCTGAAGCCTTGACCTGCTGTTTTCTTGGTTGAGAGCTCAATTTATTGGCAGTGATTTTTGCTTGTTAAAACACTGAAATGTAATATTCTAAAATCAATATATTTTATTGTGTTTATTCAACTTTCTCCCCCTTTTTTGTTCTCACTTATCCTCGTTTTTTGGAGCACTGCTTTTCCAGACTGAATACCAGATGTCTTCTACATTATATAGTAATAGTTTTTGTTTTATTGAAAAACCACTGCTATAGTCTGGCTACCAAGAGTGCCATTTTTGGTTGTTTCTACAATTTAACATTTGGATTGGCAGATGGGGTGGAAAAGACTGCCAGGGGCAGGATGGTGTAATATATTGATCCCTTTAACTCCCAATGCAAGACCGTAAAATAGAAGAAATGATTATGATGTATGTTGCATTCATCATATCAAACCCCAATATTACATAATATTTTAAAGCATCTTTTATAATTAACACGGACCAAGCTGATGTCATATGATTTATATTTTAAGTAGGCTACAAGATGCATGTAAAATGCAAAAGAGTTAGGGAATGTATCTTTTTCTATGAGCCATGGGAGTAAAGTGTAAGTACATGTAAGAGTCCCTAGATTCATGCTTTTATGATACTAGCCTATTGCCATGGTGATGGCTGTAAACAAGCCCATTACAACTCTCTGGAGCTAAATAAGATAGCATATAAGATAAATTAACTAGGTTATTGGAACAAGCTCCTACCTTGTGCTCTTTTAAAAGCCAATAGAATAATCTTTCCAAAATGCAAATCTAATTATGTCATTCTTTGAAACTAGTCAACAGTTTTCCATCACATATAGGATTCAGCTGCCTAAGTGTGGCAGAGATACTTAGTCCACCTTTCTAGTTTTCAAATTCAATTCTCAAGACGGTAGCTTCTACTCCTGAGTCCACTAGATCACAAGGAAAATTTGTAATCTCTTATCGGAGTTATCAGATTCCATCATAATTGTTTTGCATTAGCAAACAATAAGTTTTTGGAATAGGAATGAGGAGCTAGTTGAAGGTAGACAGTGGCACTGGGATTTATAATATAATCCTTAGTAGATATATCATAATGCCAACTGCTGAGAACCACTTTTGAAAGATTTTTAATTTTTTTTATAGTGTTAAATGCTCAATGTTTGCAAATATGTGGAACATGAATTTCATTAAGATTTTATACATAAAATCCAGTTTATAAGAAATACTAGGGGTGGATGGATAGGTTAGCAAAAGAAAGGAGGAATGTTTTGAATATTATATTTTAGGTATTAAAAAATAAATGAACTCAAGAAGGCTACATGTCTCTTATGAGTCTGAAAGAATCAGATAGCATTGCCTTACTTAACTTTCTTGAATATGTGGATTAAAATTTCTGATGTATTTTAATACTTCTTACATAATAGTATTATCCATTTTAATACTATGAATATATTTTATCCTGTTTTTTCTCAAATTGCACATATAATTATCATAGAAGGTACCAATAAAAGCAATGAGTTTCCTTTATCAGACAGGCTAGGTCAGGACACTGGTCAGGAGTATGCATTCTAACATCTTGGATCTAGATTAGGTAGAATGTTTATTTCGAAGTGGCTGAAAACAAAAAGAATTAGAGGATGGTTAAAGTAGGGGAGGGAGTACATAATCAAGCATTAAAAAGGTTACCCTAATGATCAATTCTGAGTCGGGGAGCAGAGCCAGGTACCAAAGACAAGGTCGAGCAGTTGATTGACAGAGTAATACTTGAAAGAGTAGAGAGGAAGGATGAAATCAAATACACCTGTTCTAAATATGGCTATAGGCTTTCAGCTCATTTCTTCCATTGTCTTATGATATTTTCAAGTGTTTAAACTGAACTAAATAGAATATATCTTGTTGTGCTTTCTTTTGGTGTGTTTATTTTTTATTGGAACCACTATAGCATAGTTTCATGTTACTAGAATGTCATCTTATTTAGAACCACTTGAGGAGTCTTTTAAAAGGCAGATGCCTGAATTTCATTTCCAGAGATTCTGATGTAGCAGATATAGAATCTGCTTTGTATTTAATAACTCTTCAAAATTCTTGGTGCAGTTTTTTTCCATGAACTGAGAAAATATGGTATCATGAGTAAAAGCATAAACTATGAGTTTAGACTAGTTTTGAATGTCAACTTCAACACATATTCAATGTGAGACTTTGAAACATCCTAACCCTGGTTTTCATCAGCTATAAAATGGACTAAATAATAATTGCATCACACTTTTTAGTGATTAAATCTGGTGATGTATGTAAAAAACATACTGCAGAGTATCTATCTAATATTTTATAAATAGCTATGAACATAGATGAATCAATATCTATTAATAAAGGAAAAAAGAGGGCAAATTCAGGATTTAAATCCTCAATTGTCCTAAACCTACCACCTAAATTTGCCTGATTCCTTCTCTTTGCCTGATTCAAGTATTATTCTGTCATTCAACTGTTCGACCTTGTCTTTGGTACCTGGCTCTGCTCCCCGACTCAGAATTGATCATTAGGGTAACCTTTTTAATGTCTGATTATGTACTCCCTCCCCTACTTTAACCATCCTCTAATTCTTTTTGTTTTCAGCTACTTTGGAATAACCATTCTACCTAATCTAGATCCAAGATGTTAGAGTGCATACTCCTGACCAGTGTCTTGACCTAGTCTGTCTGATAAAGGAAACTCATTGCTTTTATTGGTACCTTCTATGACAATTATATGTGCAACTGGAGAAAAAAAAACAGGATAAAATATATTCATAGTATTAAAATGGATAATACTATTATGTAAGAAGGATTAAAATACATCAGAAATTTTAATCCACATATTCAAGAAAGTCAAGTAAGGCAATGCTATCTGATTCTTTCAGACTCATAAGAGACATGTAGCCTTCTTGAGTTCATTTATTTTTTAATACCTAAAAATGAATGTTCAGAACATCCTTCCTTTCTTTTGCTAATAGCCTTCTTATATGAACTCCTTCCTTAATTTCTACTTTAGCCCATGCAGAAAGGAGCTAGAATCATTGTCAGCATCTTCTCTGATATGTAGAAGCTTCTGTACACTGACCTTGCTGCATGTCACTTGGTTCTCACTACTAGGTGTTTATCAGGGAAGAAAACCAGTGCTTAAATACCATCCTGTAGCATTAGTAAGCCCAAATAAGAAAGTGAAGGAGGACACTCTCCTTCCACTCCCCCATTTTATTTTCCTGAAACATGATATTTCTCTTTTGTATTTTTCCCCTGGACATGCCTCTTACACTTAATTTGTTTCTCATAATTATTATGTAATGAGGTTATCTGACACATTTAATAAATTCTTAAGTTACAAATAAATTATACATTTAGGAAAACATAAACAAAGACATCATTTCCCCGTTTTCACCTTTACCTTGTCACTGTATGCATATGCAAATATACGATTACCAAAAATAAATGGCCATTTCTGAACACAGAAAACAAAGGTTTAAATAAAAATTTTGACTAAGATATTATTTAGTTTACACAAATACCTCCACTGTTGTCTTCAACCAGCACTCCACTTGAATGGATGAAAGAATAACTTAGTCAACCACACTGGTTTGCGGTCACTCTCTATGATTGTACAATATGAGTGACAGTGCAGGTGATCATTTTGCTATAGGATGGAGAAGCTGACCATCATTGTTAAGTAGAGAGAAAGTGTCGAGTTTTGTAAGAAGATCTGAACACAGAGTTTATTATTCCACTATGACTATCAGGAAGATTTGCCACATTCTTTATGCCAAGATTTGACATATAAAAAGAAAGGAAAAAATGTTCTAAATAGCTTCTCACAATGAAGAAAAACATGTTCTTAAAGAACTGTGATGGGTCACTTAAAGAACACGGGGCTTTTGTTTTTATTTTGTCATTTTTCCAAAACAAAAAATGACATAGATAAACACAAAACACTAAAACATAAAAGTAAAAATGTTTTTGTGGACACCATAATTTAGAAGAGAAATTGATAATTTTATGGCTCCATCTCAGAAAATACTAGGATTGTTTAGATATTATCATGTATAATGTTTCTATCCCCTGAGAGTTATACCTATACCTTATTTCTTTTCATATGAATGAACCTCTCTTAACTTGTAAATCACAATACAAGCAAAATATATTGGATACCTCATTTTATTTTAATTTTGATGCACTACTATGTCTCTCTAGTGAAAAGTGTATTATTCATTGAAAAAAATAATAATTATTTATATTTTTCCAAACAGAAAAGTTGTTGCTGTTGATACAAGGATCAAAATGCCCTCCTTTAAAAATACTCATTTGGATAACTCTCAACACTAAGCATTTACATTCTATTATTTAATCTTTATTCAAATTTTGATTTAATTTCTGGAGGTTTGATACAGTTGTGATTATATTTTATTTGAAATCTTTGTGTTCGACAAGATAGCATACTATTTCAAAATATTTAAAGATGTTTGTTGGATAGTAAATATTGTCAAAGAGTTCAATATAATAACATAGAAAATATGGAAAACAGAAACAACAGTTTAAGAATGTAATGTAATGAAATGGAATGATCATGGACCTGATAGATGGAAGGTGTAAGTTTTTGATCCTAGCTTTCAGCAAGAATTTTTTCAACTCTTACTTCCCTGTGCTGTAAAGCAAGGGAACTTGCTTTCAACAGTATGATGTTGAAAGTAATTCAACATCAATGTAATTTTAAAAAATTATAATTAATTATAAAAAATTAGGTTCAATGTAATTATTTTTAAAAGTGTCTAAATGCCTGATAAGTTTTCTAATCTTTAATTTACCTATTCCACCTATATCGTAACATCCCAATTAGAAAAATATAAATAATAATTGATTTTTACTCAGAGGAGATTAATATTTACTAAATAAAAGTGTCATATAGTCTTATCACTATATTTTTAAAATTTTAAATTAATTAGTAACTTATCATGTCAGCTTTTGTGCCAAAAAAACCACTCTAATACTTAGTGTCTTAAAAAAAACTCCCTTTATTGAGGTTACAGTACTGTGGGTTAGCAAGTGGGGCTGGCCTCAACTGGGTGGTTCTTTTGCTAGTTTCTTTGAAAGGCTCACTTATGTCTGGCTGGAATCAACTGCCACGTCAGGTGTCAGCTGATTGGTCAAGAATGAACTCATTTGAGATGATATCTCTGCTCCACGAGGTCTCTCAGACATCAACCAACAGTCTATTCAACACAGGTATTTTGGAATCTGGGCGCTCATGAACTCTTATCAAGAGCAAAAGCTATAAGGCTTAAAAGTGTCAGACTGTCTTTGTGCAAGCTCAGAGCTTGTCAAAGCAAGGCGTAGGCTAGTCAAACACAGAAATAGGGGGGAAAGTACACCTCCTAATGGAAGTAGTTACAAAGCGTTCCAGCTGGTTTACAAACTCCCCCAACAGTTACTAAGGTAGTATTATGTATGCCAGATGTCATCATGATTCACTGTTGGTTATGTGGGTTGAGAAGATCTTGTTTTTTGTGTTTCCTGTATTTTGCAGAGAATTTAGAGAGAGAATCCATTTCCAACTAATGTAGCTTAGCCATAATAAATGTGCTGCTTAAAAACTTGTCATGCCTTTTCTAACTACTCCCAAATAATATTAAGCTTCAATTTCTTTTATATATTCTATTTAACTTAACTTTATTATTTTATTATTGTTCATTGTTTAGAAGGCTTCAGTATGCTTATTTTGATTAATTTTGATCACTTGTAGCAAAGGATACTATAAAGCCATAAAGGGTAAAAAATACAGGTAATGACAAGAAAATTAAAGTTTTGAGGAAAAAAAATTAGCATTACTTCTTTTTTTGAGACGGGGTCTCACTCTGTTTTCCAGGCTGGAGTGCAGTGGCACAATCTCAGCTCACTGAAACCTCCGCCTCCCTGGTTCACACAATTCTCCTGCCTCAAATTTCAGAGTAGCTAGGATTACAGGAGTGCGCCACCGTGTCTGGCTAATTTTTGTATTTTTTTTTTAGTAGGGATGGGGTTTCACTACGTTGGCCGGGCTGGTCTTGAGCTCCTGACCTCAAATGATCCGCCTGCCTCAGCTTCCCAAAGTGTTGGGATTACAGGTGTTAGCCACTGCGCCTGGCCCAGTATTACTTTCAACTCAGTAAAGATGGTTATCTCCAAATTATAAAGTATATTTAGGAACTAATGAACACAATATGAAAATTTGACATCGTTCCAACAATCTCTTGTTGCATAACAAACTACCCAAAACTTGGTGGCTAAAAACAACAAAAAAATAGTATTACTTTTCTTTTCTTTCTTTCTTTTTTTTTTTGAGTCGGAGTCTCACCTTTTAGCCCAGGCTGGAGTGCAGTGGCGCGATCTTGGCTCACTGCAAGCTGCGCCTCCTGGGTTCACACCATTCTCCTGCCTCAGCCTCCCGAGTAGCTGGGACTACAGGCGCCCGCCACCACGCCCCGCTATTTTTTTTGTATTTTTAGTAGAGACGGTGTTTCACTGTGTTAGCCAGGATGGTCTTGATCTCCTGACCTCGTGATCCACCCGCCTCGGCCTCCCAAAGTGCTGGGATTACAGGCGTGAGCCAACGCGCCCGGCCAATAGTATTACTTTTCATGCTTTCGTGGTTTGACTGGACTCAGAAGGATAGTTCTTTCCTTAGATCTTGCATTTGGCTGTAATGGGAAAGCAACTGTGGCCGAGATCATCTGAAGGTTCAATTCCACCTTCACAGTTGTGTGGGGAATTCTAGATGTTGTCTTCATTCTCCTATCTGACACATGGACCTTCCTTAGCCACTCTCCCTCTCCATGCAAAATATCACATTATCCATATGAATTGCTTGTTTCCCAAGCAAGAGAGGCCCAAGGTAGTCGCAATTCTTACAGTTGTTAGCTCCCAAAAGTCAAGAAGTAACAACTATCAGGCCAAATGAGGCGCCACACAGAGCTGGCTGTTGGACAAAGCAGTTAAAAGCCCTATCCACAATCAAGGAGGTGAAGATTCTGCTCCTCAACAAGAATGTGGCAGGATAACATTGCAAAGAGCATGCAGGATAGGAGACATTGTTGTAGCTATCTTTGGAAAATAAAACGTGGTAGAGTAATGAACACCATTTTACTGATAAGAAAAATCAGTCTCAGAGAGATTAGATACACTGTGCATTATATCATAGCTATTGGGTGGCAGATTTGTGATTCAAACCCAGGTCCACCTGGTTTTAAGACCCGAAATTTTTTATCAAAAGTAATGAAATTGATGACTGTTATTTAAAACACATACACACATATCACACATGCATATTGGGTAAGCACCTTTCTTTATGATATTGAGAGTTGACAGCATGCTTGCAGTCCTCACAGCCCTCACTCGCTCTCGGCCCCTCCTCTGCCTGGGCTCCCACTTTGGCGGCACTTGAGGAGACCTTCAGTCTGCCGCTGCACTGTGGGAGCCCCTTTCTGGGCTGGCCAAGGCCGGAGCTGGCTCCCTCAGCTTGTGGGGAGTTGTGGAGGGAGAGGCACCGGCGGGCGGGAACCGGGGCTGTGAGCGGTGCTTGCGGGCCAACTCGAGTTCTGGGTGGGCCTGGGCTCCGCAGACCCCGCACTCGGAGCTGCTGGCCGGCTCTGCTGGCCCCGGGCAATGAGGGGCTTAGCACCTGGTCCAGCGGCTGCGGAGGGTGTGCTGGGCCCCCCAGCAGTGCCGGCCCACCAGCACTCCTGTGCACCCTGAGCCTCCCCTCAGCCCGAGCCTCCCCAAGGAGCTCCGCCCCCTGCTCCACGGCACCCAGTCCCATCGACCACCCAAGGGCTGAGGAGTGTGGGCGCATGGCACGGGACTGGCAGGCAGCTCCACCTGCAGCCCCAGTGCGAGATCCACTGGGTGAAGCCAGCTGGGCTCCTGAGTCTGGTGGGGAGGTGGAGAACCTTTATGTCTAGCTCAGGGATTGTAAATACACCAATCGGCACTCTGTATCTAGCTCAAGGTTTGCAAACACACCTATCAGCACCCTGTGTCTAGTTCAGGGTTTGTGAATGCACCAATCGACACTCTGTATCTAGCTACTCTGGTGGGGACTTGGAGAACCTTTGTGTCCACACTCTGTATCTAGCTAATCTAGTGGGGACGTGGAGAATCTTTGTGTCTAGCTCAGGGATTGTAAACGCACCAATCAGCACCCTGTCAAAACAGACCACTCGGCTCTACCAATCAGCAGGATGTGGGTGGGGCCAGATAAGAGAATAAAAGCAGGCTGCCGGAGCCCTCAGTGGGAACGCGCTGGGGTCCCTTTCCACACTGTGGAGCGTTTGTTCTTTTGCTTTTTGCAATAAATCCTGCTGCTGCTCACTCTTTGGGTCCACACTGCCTTTATGAGCCTTAACACTGTGAAGGTTTGCAGTTTCACTCCTGAGGCGGGGAGACCATGAACCCACTAGAAGGAAGAAACTCCCAACACATCTGAACATCAGGAGGAACAAACTCCAGACGTGCCACCTTAAGAGCTGCAACACTCACCGCGAGGGTCCACGGCTTCATTCTTGAAGTCAGTGAGACCAAGAACCCACCAATTCCGGACACGATATGGCTGTCAGAAATCTATCAGACAAATTTCATCCACATATACTTTTATTTAAATGTTAAAAAAAAAAATCTCTTAAGGATTTAACTCCCATTGTGCACAACACAATCAGGATTTAAAATGTAAGGTGTTATTTTGATCATAAGTGGATGATTTTATCCTGTACCTTGATAAGATGGTATTCTGTCTTTAAAAAATGAGAAAGAGGGCTGGGCGTGGTGGCTCATGCTGTAATCCCAGCACTTTGGGAGGCCGAGGCAGGCGGATCACGAGGTCATTAGATCAAGACCATCCTGGCTAACACGGGGAAACCCCCTCTGTACTAAAAATACAAAAAATTAGCCAAGTGTGGTGGCACATGCCTCTAGTCCCAGCTACTCGGGAGACTGAGGCAGGAGAATCGCTTGAACCCAGGAGGCAGAGGTTGCAGTGAGCAGAGATCGTGCCACTGCATTCCAGCCTGGGCGACAGAGTAAGACTCCATCTGGAAAAAAATAAAAAAAAAAAAGAAAGGACAGAAACATATTACAGTCGTTTGTCTTAGCCTATTAACATGTACTCAATTTTATATTCACACATTCTTAAGACAATGATGTGGACACCTTAATTAACCTAATTAACACACACAGGCAGCAAAATAAATGCTTTGGTAAAAGAATGATAACCTTATCAAATATTTTACATGTATTTTGGAAGACACTGGCCTTTCTTATTGACAACCAAATATAATTTTTTATCTTGTCAGCAAGAGGACTTAAATGTTCCCTGCAGCTTGACTAAGCTTTAGATTGGTTTCTTCCTGACCAGAGGTCCCTTACCTCCCTTTTCTTAGTGCTTTAATTTAGAAAACTTGCAATTGTAAATTCTTTCTCTGCCCCTTAGACATGGAAATTGTCTACAACCCAGGAATGTCTTTCTCAGGGAGTTAGGAACAATCCTTTGAAATGTAATCAAGAAATAGACCACCCCTATCTTTCTTGATTGCATTCAAGTTTCTTTGTGGGGGTAGAAGCCTATCTTTGATAAATGCCAACTAGCAAACACAGATGGAATAATCACATTGACTAATCTTCTCCCTAAAGTCCTCCAGGGTTTTTCCATTAGCTCAACCCAGCATTTAAAACCCCTCTTAACTTGTGTTTTACAGTAGTTGAGTTCAATCTCTTTTCTCTATTGCAATAGCTTTGAATGCTATTGAAATGGTGTGAAACATGTTTTTCTAGCCTGTTTCACTGTGCCTCGTGGAATTTTTCCTTGACAACTGAATTAAGTTTTTTGTTTGCTAGACATAAATTTAATTACCAAACCATTTTCACTGGTTTCTCTTTGACATCTACAATTGGAGTCCCAAGAACTTGATGTTATTGTTCTTCTTTGATTCCAAAAACAAACAAGTTTTTATATATGAAATGTTTGTTACTTATACAGTAAACTGCAAAAGTATTTTCCAAGGTGAGAGGTTTAGGTTCTGTAAGAAGAAAGCAAGAGCAAAACAGGAAGAGTGTATTGGGGTGTTACAGTGGCTGGGGGCTGGAGATGAAGAATCCTGATGTAGATGGGAATTTCCCACCAGCCTCAAAGGATAAATGGCACAAAGTGACTCTCTCATCTTGGAGGCCCATTGAGGGGGGTCAAAGAAGAGAGGTGGGAATGGAGTCCACCTGCTTGTTACAAAAATAAGTGTAAACGTAGTAATGCACTTTATTTTAGCAGTTACGGTCAAAGGAGGAAAACATAAACAAAACAGGGCTTGAGTTAGACAGTGATGCTTGTACATGTCTTTTGGGTGCAAGAAAATTCTCTATAAGCCTGAGACTTTGGCAAAGCCTGAGCACTGTCTCAGGGGATACTTTTGTGGTGTCCTGGTAGTGGCTAGCAGCTGGGCTGTGCTACATTAAGAAGTCTTTGTGAAGAACAGATTTTAATGATGAAAGACAAGTTTCACTAACTGCTTATACTTAGAATGTTAAGAATAATTGTTAAAGTGCTTTGCAAAAATGAGAAACATGATTTAAGCATTTTGATAGTGATGATGATGATATCAGATAAAAACATATTAAGAATATTTATTTAAATCTAAAATTACAAAACGAAAACATAAATATGCTTAAAGCTCAAATGTCCAATAGCTTGCATTATCTGTACTGGTGTTTCCAAGTAGTAACAAGAAATTATGTATATTATAAATAAGGTTGAAATACTGGCAAATTGTTAGTCTTATATCAATGTATTAATATAATAAAAAAGATCACGGTAGTTCTATTTATCAAAAGTGTTTTTTTAAAATGCATAAAAATCTTAGTAGAAGCTATGTTATTAAAAAAAGGAGAAAAATAGTTATATTCAAAAGATTTATACATTTTGGAGATGATCCCAGTTATGATGTGATTGACAAAGGACTTTATTTTTTTTCATTTTTGTTTAATAAAAATTGATTGCACTTATTATAGCGTCATGCATCACTCTACTACTGGAGCTAGGAGACATTTCTTCCTTATTCCTATTTGCAGTCACTTTTAGCCTTCAAAAACACATTGGCTTGAAATTCATCATCATTGTTCTCCTGATTCGTAAATGAGAATTTTCATTGAAAATTTGGTGAAATTCCATTCTCCATTTTTTGAGTTACTGGAGCATTAAAATTAGATATTTTTCACCTGCATGTCATTTTAGGTACAATTTGGAGTATTTTTCTGGTGAAGGTCATTGAAGAAAACTTTGGAGTGAGCATATTCCTGAAAGTAGAAAACTATTTTGAAAAATTTTATATAAAATTTTTGGTATTTACTTTGGATATTATAGTGGAAACAAAATTTAAAAAACACTCTAAAACTACAATTTCTGTTTATTCTTAATTTATAGTATTTATTCAATTCTCTTTTTTTCTAATTCTTATCGTTGTACTCACATCTTTCTGGGGACACTGACATGTCTTTTCCTACGTAAGATTCGGTACAAAAATACACTGTATTTTCATTATAATCTAAAAGAGTAAGTGTTTCCATATTGTAATGGATATCAATTAAGGTATTTTAAAGATTATATTCTAT
Organism: Pan paniscus; assembly: GCF_029289425.2. Lineage (NCBI taxonomy): Eukaryota > Metazoa > Chordata > Mammalia > Primates > Hominidae > Pan > Pan paniscus. The sequence goes on along the minus strand of NC_073258.2, from coordinate 41,382,865 downwards.
GTTAAAAATAAATGTGTGTGCAATTTTTTGTAACTTTTATCATGACTTAATTCCTTGAAAAATACAAAAATAATGATTTCATCTGGATTTCATGCCTAGTTATATGAGCCAGTAGATTTGACTCATGAAAATAAAAAAAAAAAGCTTGAAGGTAAAAATCTTTATTATTATTTTATTTTTATTTATTTATTTATTTATTTTTTGAGACGGAGGCTTGCTCTGTCGCCCAGGCTGGAGTGCAGTGGCGCGATCTCCGCTTACTGCAAGCTCCGCCTCCTGGGTTCACACCATTCTCCTTCCTCAGCCTCTCGAGTAGCTGGGACCACAGGCGCCCGCCACCACGCCCGCCACCACGCCCGCCACCACGCCCGCCACCACGCCCGGCTAATTTTTTTTTTTTTTTTTTTTTGTATTTTTATTAGAGACAGGGTTTCACCATGTTAGCCAGGATGGTCTCGGTCTCCTGACCTTGTGATCCGCCCACCTCGGCCTCCCAAAGTGCTGGGATTACAGGCGCGAGCCACCGCACTCGGCCTATTATTTTAATTTTAAAATTAGCATCTATTAAGTAAAATTGGGAAAATAACAAAATAAAAGTTAAATATAAAAATTAAATTCCCCTAAATCCTCACACCCAAACATAACAAAAACATTTTCTAGTATTTCCTACAGATATTTTAAACAGAAACATGTACACACACACATATGTGTGTTCATGTATGTGTGTATGTATATGTATATGTGTGTGTGTGTATATATATGAGATTATATATACAAGTGTATCTATATATACATGCAAGTCATTATATATATGTGTATAAAATCACTTTTAAGCTGAAGAAAGACTTCCCAAAAATATTCACATCCTTATCTCTGATATTTCTGAATGTTACCTCACATGGCTAAACAAGTTTTTGAATATGCTTATATTAAGTATCTCTCTCTTTTTTTTTTTTTTTTTTGAGACCGAATTTCACTCTGTTGTCCAGACTAGAGTGCAGGGGCACAATCTCAGCTCATTGCAACCTCCACCTCCCAGGTTCAAGAGATTCTCCTGCCTCAGCCTCCTGAGTAGCCGCCTCACCGCATCTGGCTAATTTTTGTATTTTTAGTAGAGACCAGGTTTCTCCATTTTACCCAGGCTGGTCTTGACCTCTTGGCCTCAAGTGATCCACCCACTTTGGCCTTCCAAAGTGCTGAGATTACAGGTGTGAGCCACCATGCCTGGCCACATATTAAGTATCTGGAGATAAAATTATCCTCAATTACCCAGATAGACCTTAAATGCAATCACATGTATCCTTAACAGAGGGAGGAAGAGGGAGATAGCACAGACATACAAAGGAGAATGAAATGTTAAGATTGAGGCAGAGATTAGAGTGATGTGGCCACGAGGTGAATAATTCTGACAACCACTAGGAGCTGTAAATGGATGAATAGATACAGAAAAGAGGGTACATATACACAATGGCATATTATTCAGCAAAAAAATGAAATCCTATCATTCACAAAAAAACATGTAGATTGAAGCTGACGATATTGTATTAAGTGAAATAAGCTAAACACAGAGAGACAAACATTGTATGATCTCACTCTTATGTGGGGGCTAAAAGGAAATTCAACTCATGGAGATACAGAGGAGACTGATGGTTATCGGAGTTTGAGAAGGGTAGTGAGGAGGGGAGCATAGAGAGAGGATGGTGAATGGCTGAAGAAATACAGTTAGCTAGAAGGAACAAGGTCAAGTGTTTGATGGCACAACAGGGCAACTAGAGTTAACAATAATGTGTTTGATATTTCAAGATGACTAAAAGAATGGAATTATACTCTTCCTAACACAAAGAAATAATAATAAATTCTTGAGGTGTTGGATATCTTAATCACTCTGATTTGATCATTACACATTGTATACTTGTATCAAAATATCACATGCACCACATGAATATGTACAGCTGTTACGTATCCATTATATCGGCCTCCTTCTTAAGAAGCTCTGATAGAGAATTTGGTCCTTACCATTAACATTTTTATTTTTTATTTTTAATAATAACTATTATTTATTTAAAAAACAAAAATATTAAAGGCAAGGAATAAATTCTCTATCAGAGCCTCTTAAGAAAGTGTTGCCCTGTAACATCTTGACTTTGACCCAGTGACACTGATTTTGAACTTCTGGCCACCAGAACCTTGAGAAAATAAATTTCTACTGTTTTAAGCTATCAGTTTTTAGTAATTTGTTACAGCAATCCCAGGAAACTCATAAACCACATAATTATAAACACGTGATTGTTGTATAGATAATTTTATTTTCTAGTGTTGTCACTTTATTTATTAGTTTACACCATTCTTGGCATGTCTTTATCTTTTCCATCAGTTACATAGGTAAAAATTTGACACGCTAGCTGTTGCTTCCAAAGGGATATAAAACAAGGATATAGCCTTCATCACTTCACAAGTTTTCTTTTTATTCTCTCCACAGCTATATGTGTTGGTATTTAATATTGACTCAGAAAGGCATAATGCAGTTTCTTCTCTCCTTTGTCTCTGACTGTGAATTCTGCCAATTCACTTATTGGTGACTTTTCATCAATCCTTGATTGAAAGTGATGTGACAGTGGTTACTTTGTGGTCAAGCCTTGGAATCCAGGTATTATATTGATTTTTTTAAAAGTACCTTGCTTTTAAACAACCCAGCATTATCACAAGAACGAATCTGGTATTGAATCTTGCAAAAATGGCCTAATCTCCTTAGAGGAGAATGATGCTATGGAAATACCAATAATAAATTTAAAATATTATTGAGATGAATGAAAAGGTTTCAATTGCCTTCAGGCCACTGCCATTATGAATGGACTGTGGATCTATGTTTCGAGGAAAATAAAATATTAAGAAGTATTTATATCATTTTCTTTTGTTTTACATAGAGAGAATCAATACATACTACATAGAGATGATAAATTATTCCAGTAGAAGAGGCAATAAATGATTCTCCTCTACACCTTGGGTAATATAATATTTCCTTTCATTTATGAATGAACTGCACTTTTAGCCATATAAAAGCTCTCTGCTTGTCTCATTTTATAGCTATAATTTGTTTTCTTATAATTACATATGTTAAGCAATGAAACTACAGCGTCCAGCAACCGTTGCCACTTAAAGGATTACTTGAAGACTCAGCTTAGTATTATATAATGCTTGCAGCCTTGCAGACCTGTGCTTTGGTTTGGTTTGTTAGCTTTTGTGATTTTGTGCCTGGGATAGGGTTCACTTCACCCTGTGTAAGAAGCAGCACAACTCTCAAATTAACTGTTTTATTTCTTGTATAAAATTATTGTGTGTGTATGTGTGTGTGTGAATGCTAGAGAGATAGAGAGAGAGAAAGATCACAAATATCAATGTCTAGGTGGCAACAAGAACTAGCTATCTGAGTCTTCTGAGTATGATATTCAATACTAGCATTTCACATGGCATTGTTTTTGCTACACCAATGAAGTTACATTTAACCTTCATATTGGAACAACGATGAATTACAGTTACTATTGTGATGAAATCACAATTTTATCTGGACTCTGGGAATTTAAGCCCAGGAAATAAATAGGGAAGGAAAAGCTTATTAGTTTCCTGGGCTGCTTTAACAAGGTATCACCAACTGGGTGGCTAACATAACAAAAATAAATTTTCTCACAGTTCTAGAGGCTGAAAGTCCAAAATCAAGGTTTCACCAGAATTGGTTACTTCTGAGGGCTTTGGGAGATAACCTGTTTCATCCCCCTTTCAGAGATTCTTGTGGTTTGCTGGCAATCTTTGGCATTCCTTACATTGTATCTCTGCCTTCATCTTTAAATAGCATTCATCCTGTGAATGCATCTAACTACCAATTTTCTCCTTTTATAATGACATTAATCATATTGGATTAAGGATCCACCCTATTCTAATATGACCTCCCCTTAAGTAATTACATCTGCCACAACCCTGTTTCCAAATAAGAACATATTCTAAGGTACTGGGGGTTAGGACTTCAACATTTAAATTTTGTAGAAACACAATTAAATCCTTTCCAGGGAATATTCTGCCTGGCTTTTCTTTTGTTTTTGTTTTTTGAAGCTTCAGTGTGGGGTGACATAATGGAGACACAACAATAGAAAATATTCGTGGTAGAAAAGGAGATATCTATGGGAAGTTGATATAGTTTGGTTCTATGTCCCCACACAAATCTCATGTTGAAATGTAATTCCCAATGTTGGGAAAGGGACCTGATGAGAGATGATTGGATCATGGGGGTAGATTCTGCCCTTGCTGTCTTTCTGATAATGAGTGAGTTCTCACCAGATCTGATGGTTTAAAAGTGTGTAGCACTTCCCCCTTTACACTCTCTCCTGCTCCACCATGGTAAGATGTGCTTCCTTCCCTTTCACCTTCTGCCATGATTGAGCTTCCCAAGGCCTCCCAGCCATGCTTCCTGTTAAGACTCCTGAACTGTGAGTTAATTAAACCTCTTTTTTTCCTAAATTACCCAGTCGCAGGCAGTTCTTTATAGCAGTGTGAGATAGGACAAGTACAGAAGTGGTAATTAATAATAACATTTTGAAAGGCTAAAGAGACTTTAGGACCAAATGGTATGCACCTTCCCATTACCCTAGGGTGGCTAATTTTTCTGATACTTCTATAATACTTGGGTCATTTTGGGGAAATTTTATATTTTAATTGTTAAGGCTTCACTGGGGCAAAAATTATTAACATGCATGTATTGGTTTAGAAAAGACAAACAGAGAAGTTTAATTTATTTTGACTTTTTAAATCAAACAGTTTGTGAATAGCTATAGATTCAGTTGTTTAGTCATTTTGAGTTCTAGTTTATTAATTGATTTATATAAATGTCAACATGCTCATTTTATGGGCATGACACTCACTGGAGTGCTATTTGATGAATGCAATTAATAATTGTAATCATTCTGAATTAAATGGGAGTGGAAAGAAGAGAGAAGTTAATACAAAAAAGAAAAAACAGAAAATCAAGGAAATGGAAGGAAGTTAAAAGAGTTAGGAGAATGAGAATGAAAGAAAAACACATGAAAACAAGACTTATCACCTGACCTGAACCCTTTTTTTTAAGCATCATATGGTTCACATACTAAATTCAGATAGGAATATCTTCTTATAAAGTACTTCACATTCATCTTTTTTTCATTTAGATCCCCCATACTCACAGAAATGAGATGTTTTAATTACACTCATTATGAAACGATGTCAAAATTCATTTTAAATTTCAGCAAACACAAAATCTTTCTGTAGTTATGTGGGAGTAAAAATAAGAATTATTTTGTTAGCTGTGATTTTCATGTATTTGCATTCTACACTTATTTCCCCTGTTAATTAGTATCATGGAATGTCTCTGAGTCGGTATATTATCCCTCGTCAGCATTCCAGGTAATAACTGAAATTCAGGGCAGGTACTGTATTACAAAGCTCATTGATAAAGTTAATTAATGTAATCCAAGTTAACTCAAGACTGGTGTATGAAACAGGAAGTTCTTCTTCCACGTTATTATCACAGATCATGTGTGTGTGTCTGTGTATATGTGTGTCTGTGTGTGGGGGGGGCTTTTGATGGCTGAATTCCTTGTATTTTGTATTGCTTTAGCTATAATACAATTTCCTTTGCTACTGTTAGGGCTTTTATTATTATTATTATTTTTACACTTCTGCAACCAATTACCTAATTACATATTTGGTTTCCTCCTAAAATCTGTACTCTCTCATTTAGTGAAATCCTTCAAGAAAGAAGCACTGTATTTTATTTTGTTGATAATAACTGTATTTTTGATGCTGCTTTCTGAATTTCTCTGAGTCTATGCCTTTACCACTTGTTTATGTAATAGTTCTCAAAGTTTTAAGTCTTTAGCATGTTTTGAAACCCTTAAATTTTTGAACTATGCTTGAAAACATTAAAATGCACAAGGAAGTATCACACTAGTTACGTGGTAGCTCTTTGCCCTTTTGTCTTTGTTTGGCTTTGAAGGCTAAACTTCCAGATGTAAGGGCTCAGGAGTAAAGGCTTTCCCACATTCCCTAAACACTTTTTTTTGTTTTTATTTTCACATTAAGCCCTCTCGTCCTGACTTACCTTTTCATCTGACATGACCATTTAATCTTAATATTTCATGCCAATATGTTCAGCAGAATAATAAATGACCTCATTTGTAATAAAAATTATCATTAAATAAATTAGACTGCACTCATGTGAAGAATTTTCTCTAAGCAATCTGCAAAAGCATTTTCTGCAATGTGTAAACATCGATTTTCTTTAGGTTTCTTTTACAGCAAATTTTCTCTTGCCCTTAAACTGAAAGCCATACTGCTATAGTAATTCTCAACACTGCTATGTGATACAATATACCAGCATAAATTTCATTAACTTAGTTTTCTATAGGGTTCATTGTACAATATTCGACTAGGGAATAGAGAAAATTCTAAGAAACAGAAGTAAATAGTCAAAAGTAAATAGTTTGTTCAAAATTGTTCTCACTTTTTATGCAGCTATTACTGTCTTCCTAAGAAACATGATATTAAATATTTTGAATTATTACCTTACAAAATTTCAATCTCTTTCTTCAGGTAGCCAGTGTAAATATCAATAAAGTTTCTAATAAAGTATTTTTTAGTTAGGTTGTATATCCCCCAGTTAAATAAAATCTAATAGCAACATAGCACAGCAGCCTTGCTTCTTATGTCATTATTTATATTGTCATTCAAATTTCTCCCTGGCTTCTGGAAGTTAAAATGGTTGAGTTCTAGAACTGCGAGTTTATTTAGGAGACAATTCTAGTGCTAATTTCCTCCAGGCTTTGATAAAGTCTTACCCTAAGGAAATATCTGTATAAATTCCCCTAGGCCCTATTCTAAAGAGTTGTTTGTTTGTTTGTTTTGTTTTTGTTTTTAATACATGAAGATTGTGGTATATTTTTTGAAAGATACTTTTTTTATTCTAGTTAAGGTTTTTCTCTTCCTCCCTCAAACAGAAGCTATTGTGATTATGTCAAATTGTTATTTCAATTCAATTCTATTTTACGTCTCTTCCCTGATCTGTAAAATTATTACTTGTGACACCCCTTATATCTGGAAAGGTATTTCTACAGATATAAAAGTGAGCAATCCAGAGCATGATTTAGTTGTTTTATTTGGGGTAGGGAAAAGGTGAGTAGTCAACTTAAAAATTCACATTTCATCGTATTCTGAGAAGTGTTTATATCTAAAATTTTATTTGTGAATGTAAAATCTTTAGTATTAGAAATACAATAAAAATACTTTGCATAACTTAAAAATTTGTTTTCCAAGGTTGAATCGATTATATCTTTAAAGTGCCTGGAAAAAAAAACCCCTTAACTTCTAATTTAATGTAGATAAAAACTGCTTTATTTCATGACTATTTGTCAACCTAGCATCCACCTCCCTTTTTCTAAATAACCCTTAAATACATCATCCTTACATTCCATTCATTACTTCTAGTCTTTCACTGCCTTAATTTCTGAATTCTTCAAAACCATTTTCCATCAATCACTACACCCTTAAACTCTGGGAAACAGCCTTTCTCCCTTTTTGTTTTTCATAATATATTTTGTAGAAAATTTTTTGGGGTCCCAAGATGTGGTAGGTATTTTCGAGTTGTAGCTTCATATATACAGTTAGATAACCCACAGAAGCAGAGAATCATATTATTATCATTGGGTATAGTACATGTCTGTTTTTTATTTCTTCTCTACAATGATAATATTCTAAAGTATAACTGAAGCACGGAACAGAGACAAAAAAAAATCCAAAAAAAAAGAGGGAACAAAGACACGTTTGCCCTGAAGAAGACAACCACAATTAGGTGTATTAATTCTTGTTATTATATTTAGTTTCCTAAAGGAGTTCCAGAATACCCACCTATTTTAAAAAGAAAATTATATGAATCCAAGTGACAAGAACATTAGTCAGAAGCAAATGTGAAATAGTAGTTTCTATTGGCAGGGATTCAGAAAATAGATGCCAATGTTTCTCAACCTTAATTGTAGTGAAAAAGATAAATAACCACGCAAAAATTCTAGCAGAAGGAGTAGCATATTGTATCTGCCCAATCCTTATGACATAAGCTATAATTATTTGTCCAAATCATCAACTTTGAAGATCAGGTTTTTAGGGTACAAGATATTATTAGTGAACGTCCCATAATACATCTATGGCAGAAACCTCTCCATATAGAATGGCATACTGTGCTCACAAAATAAAAAAGGTGCTTCTGAGGGTAAAACATAATAATGCTGACTGGAAATGTTACCTAAAAATTAAGAGTTTTAGGATTTTTTTCTCTATTGGTCACACTCCCAATTCATCTGGAAAATACAGAAAAGGATAAATAAAGAAAAAAAATATATCGCAATTCCACGTTTCATAGATAACGATGTTAACATTTTCCTACAATCCTAGAGCTTCATTTCATCACACTCTATTTAAAATTCTAAGTCCTGTTTTATTTTTTAAAACATTATACAGTAGTTCCCTCTTAGCCATGGGGAATATGCTCTGAGAACCCCAGTGGATGCCTGAAACTGTTGATAGTGCCAAACCCTAAATATACTATGTTCTTTTGGTAGAACAGAGGATACTAGAGATTGAGAAGAGTAGGGGGAAGAAATGACAGCTAGATAGGAGAAATAAATTCCAGTGTCACTACCACTGTAGGATGACTATAATTAATAATAAGACATTATGTAGTTTCAAATGGCTAGAAGGAGCACTGCGAATTTTCCCAACAGCAAAAAAATAAACGTTTAGGATGATGGATATGCTGATTATTGATTACCCTGATCTAATTACTATAGATTATATGTGTCAAAATGTCACTATATGTCCTGTTAATAGGTACATACGGTTATTATTGTATGCCAATTTAAAACTTAAATTTAAAAGAAGAGGAGAAACACAGATTACCACGTTTTAATTATAAAAGGTCATTCTGCCACTGACTGAAGAAGGAATAGAGGTACTATAAAGAGGAACAATGACCACTATGGCTGAATTTGTAAAAAGTGTGTTTCTTCATCATGTACACTTAAAATTGAACATCTTTCAAATAATAAGACACTCTTCAAATTATCAAGAGTAAATTTAAGATTTTTTATTACAAAAAAATACAAACCTACCAATGATAAAGTTTAATTCAGAAGTTAAGCACAATAAAGATTAACAACAACAATAAAACAATTATAACAATTCTCAGAAGAATGCACAATTGTACACATGAATTTTTTATATATGTGATTTTTTTCTTTAATATTTTCAGGCTGTGGTTTACCAGGAGTAACTGAAAAAGCAAAAAGGGACACTTCAGATAAAGGGGGACAACTGCAAACAAATTTATTCCTTAGAAATTATGGTGTTTGGGTCAATTATGTTTAAGTATATTCCCATATGATAATTTACTTATGGAGTTTTCTTTTTTATTATGTTAGTCTTTAAAACACTATTTGTGTGATTTTTTTTAGATATACACTATTTTCTTAATTTATTGTTTATGTAACACAGTCAATAGGCCAAATCTCTAAGTTGTATGAGGTCCAATTGTTTTGCCAATTAGTTATGCTAATTTTCCTTTCCACAATGATTCCAGAGTTAGCACATTGACATTAAATATTTTGCTTTTCTCTTTGCTAATTTGTAAGCATAAAACTGTACATGGTTGTTTTATTGTAATACATATTGTATTATTGTTAAAATTTCTTTTATTCTACCTTTTAAATCTTTTAAAATTAATAAGGATTATTGCTTTTTTGAGATACATATGTCTTCAAACTTTTTTCATAATTTATTTCATTGCTTTTAAATTTTATCCTGTTTCCTCCAGAGATATCATAATTGATCAAATATTCTTATATTTTAATGGTGTTATTTTTATGTTTCATCATTTTATCAAATAAGAATTAATTTTTGATAAGGCAGATTTCTTAAATAATCATATATTGAATAACTCTGTCTTTATAATATATTGGAAATGTTTATTTTATACCAAATTAAAGTATTTTATGTAATGTTATTTGTTTAAACTCTATTCATTTAGTTCTCATGATCTTCATATTCACTTTATAGCAGCATCACTTCTTTTAAGTTATTCTAGTTTTCAATATGTAATAATGTTAGGACAAATCTTAATCCTACATCACTATTCATAGTCAAAATAAATAACATTTCCTCCTTTTCATTTTTTTTCTTCTGGTTATTATATCACATTCATATTATTAGTATTAATTAATTCAAAAATTAATTTTTCGTGTTTCTCCTATAATGATTGCCCCAAAAATATGATTTTTGAAATTAAGATTACATTAAAACATTATAAGTTGAAAAGTACCTTTGTGTTTTTCAGCCTTTTTATTCACGAAAGTTTATAATTTTTAATTTATACCATACATTACTAAGAATAAATGAGATACTAGAAATAGTATATTTTGATGCTTTTTTATGGCTACAAAATAGTTCATATAATTTATTCAACTGTGATCCATTTGATTATTATTTACTTTACATTTCTTTTAAATTTTAAGATTTTACAAATTACTATATAATTTTTATGATGCATAGCTTATATATGTATTTATACTCTTTTAATTACTGTAGAAAGTTTCTTAGAAAGAATGATGATTAGGTCAAAGGCTATACATATATAGACAATTCTAATTTGTACTTTCTCATTATTTTTACAATAATAATTCCAATAATCTACATTTCCAGCAAAGTATAAGATTTCCCTCATTTTCTATAGTTGCATACATTGAAAGCTATCCGTTTTAAAAATTTGCGTGATAGTACTGAGTAAAAATTTATGTTTGTTGGTTTTGCCTTCCTACATTTCCCTCCCTTCCTCCCTTCCTCCATCCTCCCTCCCGCTTTCTTTCCCTTTCTCTTTCTTTGTCTTTCTTTCTTCTTTTTCTTTCTTTCTTTCTTTCTTCTTTCTTTCTTTCTTTCTTTCCTTTCTTTTTCTTTCTTTCTTTTTCCTTCTTTTTCTTTTCTTTCTTTTTCTTTTTCTTTCTTCTTTCTGTCTTTCTTTCCTTTCTCTCTCTCTCTCCCTCTCTTCCTCTTCCCCTTTCCTTTCCCTTTCTTTCCTGATTAAACATAAGACATTTATTTCTCACAGTTCTGGAAGCTGGGAAGTCCAAAATCAAGGTGCAGGTAGATCTGTTGTCTGGTGAGGGCATTCTTTTTGGCTTGAAGATAGATGTCTTTTTGTTGGATCCTCACAAAGTGGAGAGAAAGAGACTAGAACTCTTTCTCATGAGGGCTCCACTCTCAAGACCTCATCTAAATCTAATGACCTTTCAAAGGCTACACTTCCTAATACCACCCGTTTTGGGGCTAGAGTTTTCACATATGAATTTTGGGGGAATATAAACATCTACATATCATTTCTTTTTACTCATTTCACAAATATTTATTGAATGACTCTCAATTGCTGCTGATTGGTAATAAAGACATAAATAGTGAACTAACAGACGTCATTATTTTGGAGCTTACATTTAGTTCAGGAAGACAAATAATGAGTAAATAATTCATAAATAAGATATTTTAGTTAGACATAAAGTGTTATAAGTGAAAAATACTTAACAAAACTCAGGGAGGGTGGACTACTTGGGTTCTTTATATGTCAGGGACTGAAGTGATGACTTGGATGCTAGTCTCTAAAAAGCCAGGTAAAGTACTTCTCAAGCCATGGGAAGAGTAAGATAAAAGACACTGTTAGAATTGTATTTTTATAACACATTCACACTCACGTTCCAGTCCAGATACTTATTAGTTGAATATTTATGTCAGTGGTTATAGTCTTGGGCTCTGAAATCTAATAGCCATGGATTTAATTTTTAACTTCTCTAATCCTAAATTTCCTATCTTTAAAATGTAGTTAATGTTATGTACTTTACCAAGCCACTATAGAAATTACACACATAATATATAAAATGTCTATTAAAATATTTATTTTCATTAACTATTGATGTTATTGTTATTACTGTCAAGTAGAGACAGCTGATACAAATGATTGTGACCTGGGATTTACAGTTACAATATATAGATGAACATCCAATTTCTGCCTCATAACAGCTGCATAGCCAACTTATTAATCATTTATGAAACAGATTGGTTTTGTCTTATCTTTGCTTATTCCTGGAGCCCTGTTTGGTATCCAGTTTCTTCCTGCACTAAGATCCCCCCTTTCATCACTATGATACATTAATTAATCCATAAAATTACTCAGTCATTGAGTACCTATGCTTGGTCAGAGATCTCCAACATAAAAATTGTCTAGTAACCCTCCTAAACCCTTGTCTATCTCTTAATTTCTTACTGGTGTAATGTTCCCTTTCTTCTTCTCTTTGACAGTGTCCCACAAAGCAACTAGAATTTCTCCCTGCTGGCTATTCCCTGAGAGTTCATTTTTTTAGAAATCGGTCTTATTGGCGGGGCGCGGTGGCTCACGCCTGTAATCCCAGCACTTTGCGAGGCTGAGGCGGGCGGATCACGAGGTCAGGAGACTGAGACTATCCTGGCTAACACGGTGAAACCCCGTCTCTACTAAAAATACAATCTCTCTCTCTCTCTCCTCTCTCTCTCTCTCTCTCTAGAGAGAGAGGAGAGAGAGAGAAAGAGAAATAAATAAATAAATAAATAAATAAATAAATAAATCTGTCTTATTGCCAGGCTCTATTTCTAGACTTGTCCCTTTGCCCCAGTGAAGACAAAATCTTTTTTTTTTTTTTTTTTTTTTGAGACGGAGTCTCGCTCTGTCGCCCAGGCTGGAGTGCAGTGGCGCGATCTCGGCTCACTGCAAGCTCCGCCTCCCGGGTTCACGCCATTCTCCTGCCTCAGCCTCCTGAGTAGCTGGGACTACAGGCGCCCGCTACCACGCCCGGCTAATTTTTTGTATTTTTAGTAGAGACGGGGTTTCACCGTGTTAGCCAGGATGGTCTCGATCTCCTGACCTCGTGATCCGCCCGCCTCGGCCTCCCAAAGTGCTGGGATTACAGGCGTGAGCCACCGCGCCCGGCCAAGACAAAATCTTATAAGTAAATATTTTATCTACAACAACTATTCAGCAAATGAGATTACAATTGCTTGTATTTTTGGTAGACCTAGAAGTTACTCACAGAAGTTATACCAGTATGAGTTATTGTTTTGAAAAAGATAGACTTGAAAAAAGACTACTACAATGAAATTATTAAGAAAGCTCGAACTAAATTTTAGCTGAACTGTCTTATTTGGAAGATTATTTATAAAATTATATATTTGCAATTCTTTTCTCAGAGAAAATTGTAAAAAACAAAGATAGATTTTCAGAAACAATATTCATTTATGCTCTATGGCAACTTAATAATAATAACAGAATATGATTGTAACAAGTCACATGTTGATGGCTAGGAAGAAACTTATTCCAGTAAATAGTAAGTAGGATATGATATAATCATATCAATTGGAACTACACCCAGAAATAAAATAAAGCTAACTGCCACAGCTGACTTCATTTCAACTGAAAATATAGTAATTAAAAAGACTGAAAAGAGAAATCTGTATTGCTAGAATATTAAACTATTTCAATAAATTATAAAAACAACATTTGACGGGCAGTTATGTTTAATGTTAAAATAACATTACCTTTTATCTCAAGTGAAATCAGACACATTGGTATGAAAATTTCTTTGGGTATACTGTTTAGCTCCTAGTTTGTGGTAAATGGCTTTTGAAAATATGCTTCTTAGATGTTAAAGCTAGAGAAATCTTGATAGGATTATATTCAATATAAACAAAAGAGCTTGAGAGAAAAAAAGACACACACACACACACACACACACATAAAACTTTATGAGATTTGCCTATTTTTCAAAGCCCTTAGTAATTCCTGTTTGCTCAGTGCAAATCAACTATTTCTCACTTCTAAAGGCACAGTAACCATCTTTCTTTACATCCACATTGTAATTATTAATTCTCACAAATCTGTATTTTAGCTTAATTCCTACATAAATGGCAGACTTCCTGTCTTCGACACTCCTTGACTATGAGATTGACTGTGTTAGAAGCCACACGTAATTTTTGTTAGTTTACATTTGCATCATATTTTCTTTCATTTTCCTGGAATTGTGATTATGTTCCAAACTCAGGATCTGGTCATAAGCTTTAATTGTTGGTGCTTTTCTAGGAGATAAGAATGCATTTATTTTCTCATCATATTCTTTAGGCTCTAGTAACTTTGAATCTTAGAAGGATCTGCAGTCATTACAATGGCTAATCATATTTTTTGAAAATGTAAAAATCAATCCAATTCTGAAATTAATGTAGTGTTGTTTGGATCTCTTTATATCAGTGCAGGAAACTTATAGTTCCTTAAGAATCAAAAAGAGAGAAAATGGGCAAAAGGGCACAGGCTCCAGGTACATAGAGTTTGTCTAATTTGAGAAAGGAGCTATCATACAAATATATAATAAAAAATATATAAATATATAATAAAAAAGATCACACACACACACACACACTGAAGTTGGAATAGTGAGAGAGAACCCTGTCCAAGGATCCTCAGTGTATCTGAAACAGTATCCAAGGACATTCTAAGGGTATATGGTTCTACTGCCAAGTTTTACTCTGGAGCCTCAAGTTAAAATTCCCATGACTAGGCTACAGCTATTTAGAAATCCACAGCTGGGCAATTCACTAGCAAAGAGACATATATATATATATTATTTGGAAAGGCAGCAAAGACTGAAAATCATTAGGTAAACACCAGCTGGCAGACAAGATAGAAGAGCAAAAAAGAAAAAGACAGGTGATAGAGACAGATGGAAAAACCAGGATGGAGAAAAGGTATTAATATAAGTGTGTCAGGGGTACAAATTCTATAACTTATGAGCAGGGCCTGCAAGTTAGGCATTGTAAGTATTAAAATTATGACCATGCAATTAAGATTATTGAGCTAAGTAACTGACAGGAAAGAAACAGGCAGATATTCACAAATATATGAAATGAAGACAAACATTTATGGAGAGGCCGAGCACAGTGGCTCACACCTGTAATCCCAGCACTTTGGGAGGCCGAGGCAGGTGGATCGCGGGGTCAGGAGATCGAGACCATCCTGGCAAACATGGTGAAACACCGTCTCTACTAAAAATACAAAAAATTAGCCGGGCGTGGTGGAACATGCCTGTAGTCCTAGCTACTCAGAAGACTGAGGCAGGAGAATGGAGCCAACCTGGGAGGCAGAGCTTGCAGTGAGCCAGGATCACGCCACTGCACTCCAGCCTGGACAACAGAGCAAGACTCCGTCTCAAAATAAATAAATAAATAAATAAAAACCCCAAAAAATTTATGGAGAAAAAATGGATAAAAAGAGAAATTGAATGATGCATACACTTTATGTTTTCTTGCTACAAAGACTACATCTAAAACAGGATAAATAAAGCATGATGCATGGAGATTGTCCTCTATATAACAACATTTAGATAGATAGCCCTATTCCATTTAGATAAGCCTACTATTTTCCATTACTTAGAAAGGAACTGAGATCAAATCAGTTTTAAATCTGTGATGAAATGGTTCTGTTCTGCTTATTCCTTAGGTGAAATTTCACACAGTGTAATCCTCTTATTATGAAAGTCAATTTGAAAATCCCGACATCTGAGCGGAGTACTGAAGATGACGTTGCCCAGAATCAACAAGAAACTGTCCATTCAAAAATAAATAAATAAATGTATTGATTATTATGTTCCTGACATGGGCTAGGCACTGAGGATTCCATTACAAACAAAAGGGAAAAAATGTGGTCTTTATTCTTATGCAGCTAAAGTTTAGAGATGGAGAAAGAAACAATTTCACAAATTAGTGTAATAGATACAAGTTGTGATAAAAATCAATGAAGAAATAATGCGAAGTCTTGTGCAAGTATATAGCAAGTGAAGGTGGGGAGAGGCTGAAGTGCTGGGGTTTGGGATGAAAAAGAAGGCTACCCTGAAAATAGCTGGATTCCTGATTGAAGTAGAACTAGGAATCCACACAGGAGTGGGGAAGATAGAAATAGAGGATGATGGTTGGTGGAGTACATTTAAAGCAAAGTAAGGACCAGTGGTAAAAACACCTGCCTGGGAGGATTATCAATAAACCAATGGTTGTTATTTGTTAGAATGAATGGGTGTACGGTGTAGGAGGAGGCAGGAGGAGCATGCAGGGATAGATTATGATGGCTTTTGACATTCAGACCATGTTTTGACAGTACAGGTGATGATATGTGCATAAATCATAAAACAAATTTAAATAGAATATTCATAGAGGCCTTAGTAGAGTCCTATGGAAGGACAGTACAAGGAGGGATAATTCTTACTGATAGGTTAGTGAAAGCTTCATGGAGGGGGTTATATGTATGTAGGGCCTTGACAGAAGGGTGATATTTTAATTGGAGACTTGAGATGAGATGCACAGGTCAAAAGAATAGTTGTTGCAAAAGCACAGAGGAAGATGTGACTGGGATTGGAAATAATGAGTCTATGTGAATGGAGACAGTTGGGGATAGGGCTGAAATTATAGACTGGAGTCAGATTGCAGAGAATTGTGAATGCCTGACAACGCTGGTGACATGAGAACTTTTTATTTGATTATACCTTATTTTGTAAGCAAGGAGAAAATGCACTATTTAGAGCATGAGATTTGGGTTTCAGTCCCAACCCTTTACTTACCAGCTGTGTAATTTGACAATCTACTTAATATTTATTTACCTATTTTCTTCATTGAAAATACAGAAAATGACATCATTGGGATGATACAAGAACTAAATGAATATTCAATAAGATGAAGATTAAAAATATTTAGCTTAGAGATTGGCATATAAAACCTTAATAAATATTATTAATATTAATAAAATCATTTTACATCAGCATGTGGAATATTTATATATACAGTATAGAGGGCTTAAAATCAGTAATTGAAGCCACTGTAGAAAATAAGAAGTGACGAGAACTTGAGTAATGGCTATTGGAGTATAAAGGAGGGCAATAATATTCCATAGACGATATGAAGGAAAACCAAATGCTACTTCGTACCTATTATCACTACAAGGGCACTAAGCTCTGAGAAGTAAAAAATGCCTATGTTTAAGTAACTGAAGCTTAGGAACATGTTGTTTTGCCATTAATTGAAATCAGAGCACAGAGGAAAGGAACCTTGTTGAGGAGGCAGGAGTTGGTAAGTGTGAACAGCATTCTCTGGGTAGTGAAAACAAACATGTCTGATAAGAGAGGATATGCATTATCGATGATTCAAATTCAATTTGTTCATTTACCCTATAAAAGCTATCAGAAAGGCCGGGTGCGGTGGCTCACGCCTGCAATCCCAGCACTTTGGGAGGCCGAGGAGGGTCAATCATCTGAGGTCATGAGTTTGAGACCAGCCTGGCCAACAGGGCGAAACCTCGTCTCTACTAAAAATACAAAAATCAGCTGGGCAGGGTGGCACGCACCTGTAATCCCAGCTACTCGGGAGGCTGAGGCAGGAGAATCTCTTGAACCCAGGAGGCGGAGGTTGCAGTGAGCCAAGATCGTGTCCCTGCACTCCAGCCTGGGTGACAGAGTGAGACTCCGTCTCAAAATAATAATAATAATAATAATAATAATAATAATAATGCTATCGGAAATAAAACGATTGTGGTTAAATTTATCTCATGATGTATTGTTAATTTACCTCATGATTTATCGATTTATTTATTCAACCTGCTGCCTGTGACAGCTTGAAACATATCACAGACACAAACACAATTATGTGCAATTGTAGAAGCTGTAATTTTTTGTTTTATTTTTTATAAACTATAATGAATGCAAAATATATAAAATATAAATGTACAGCTTAACAAATTATGATAAAGAGAATACTTGTGTCACTATATAGAAGAAAAAGAGAAGGAACATTGAAGCCTCAGAAGCCTCCCTCCATTCTCCTTCTCAGTCACCTCTCATTTCTCTATTTCCCCAAGTTTTACATTAATTAATATGTATAATTTCATCTATTCATCTTCAAAACCTAACTATTTATCTTCAAAACCATTCTTTTTGTCTTTTTTACTTTTAAAGTTAATGTATATGAAATCAAACACTATGAATTCTCTTCTGCCCGGTTTCTTTACTTCAAACTTTTATGTTTCATCTGTTGGGTTGCTTGTATTTGTAGTTGTTCATTTTATACCTGTGTAGTATTGCAATGGATGAATACACAACACTTTATTTATTACTTATATCTTTTAAGGGCATTAGGGTTGTTTCTATTTGGTGACTATTATAAATAATATGTGTAGACTATATATGTTTGATGGTGCAAAAATACATTCATTTCTGTTTGGTTAACATATTGCAATTGAGTTGCAACAGCATCACTTAAGCATATATTCAATTTTATTAGACAATGACAAACTATTTTCCAAAATAATTAGGACCATTAGCCAATGATGTTATGGATGAGTGTTCCTGGTTGTATACCTCGCAGCCCACATTTCGCATTATAATTTGTTTTATTTATTTATTTATTTATTTAATTTTAATTTTGATTTAATTTTATTTTTTTTGAGACGGGAGTCTTGCTCTGTCACCCAGGCTGGAGTGCAGTGGCACGATCTTGGCACACTGCAAGCTCTGCCCCCCAGGTTCATGCCATTCTCCTGCCTCAGCTTCCCAAGTAGCTGGGACTACAGGCATGAGACACCATGCCCGGCTAATTTTTTGTATTTTTAGTGGAGACGGGGTTTCACCGTGTTAGCCAGGATGGTCTCGATCTCCTAACCTCGTGACCCGCCCGCCTTGGCCTCCCAAAGTGTTGGGATTACAGGTATGAGCCACCACACCTGGCCTGTTTCATTTATTTTAATAGGTGTGAAATGGCCTATCATTGTGATTTTGAATTCTTTGAGAACATTTTGCCTGTATTTATTGGTTTTCTACTACTTCTAGATTTCTAAATGTTTTTATTTTGAAAGGATTTAGACCTATTTTAATACTTTATTATTTCTTGTGTCTGTTTTGGTAAGTTTTATTTTTCTATAATTTGTCTATTATGCATAATTTTTCACCTTATTTAAATAATATTTTTCGTATTATATTCTAATTAACATTTGAATGTGTAAAGTATATGTAGCAATGTTCTTTTCATTTCTGAATTGGTTATTTGTAACTTTTCTCATTTTATCTGATCATTCATAATAGATATTTACAAATCATATCAAACTTTCGAAAATAATTTTCACTTATTTTTATGATCATCTAAAATTGTAATTATTTAATTATATTAATTTATGTTTTTCACATTCTTATTTCTACTTAATTTATATTACATTTCTTTTTCTAACTACACACTAATTTTCAGCAATTCTTTCATCTTATACATGCATGTATCACTTTGAGATCCTGATTTCAGTTCTTTTAAATAAATACCTAGAAGTGGGGTTGCTGGATCATAGGGTAGCTCTATTTTTAATTTTTGAGGAACACCCATACTGTTTTCCATAGTGGCTGCAGCATTTTGCATTTGCACCAATAGTGTACAAGAGTTCTGATTTCTCCACATCTTTCCCAACACATATTGCATTTTTTTTTAAAATTGACAATAGCCATCCCAACAGATTGAGAAGATATCTCATTGTGGTTTTGGTTTGCATTTCTCTGACGATTAATATCATTGAATATTTTCTCATATGGGTTATCCATTTTTATGTCTTCTTTGGAGAAATGTATTTCCAAGTTGATAGCTTATTTTTAAAATCAGAGTATTAGCTTTGCTACTGTTGAGTTTTAAGAGTTCTTCATATATTTTGGGTATTAGCCATTTATCAGATGTGTGGTTTGCAAAAAAAAAAAAAGTATCCCATTCTATATCTTATACCATACAGAAAAATCAACTCAAATTAGACTAAAACTTAAAGGTAAGAGCCAAAACTATGACACTCCTAAAAAACTGGGAAAAAAACTTAATGATGCTGACGTTGGCAATGATTTTCTGAATATGATACCAAAAGTACACAGGTAACAAAGCCAAAAATAAACAAATGGAACTAAATTAAGCTAAAAATCAGGACAGCAAAGGAAGCAATTAACAGAATAAAAAATCTACCTATGGAATGAGAAAAATATTTTCAAATCCTATTATCAACAACTCACATTAGTATCATACAATCATTTGTTAACTTATGGGCCTATATTTGATACATTGTTATTAGCTAAAGTCCATAGTTCAGATTCTTTATGTAATTCGTTATTGTTGTTGTTGTTGTTCCAGGACCTCATCCAGAATACTACCTTATATTTAGTTGTCATCTCCCTTTAGATTCCTCTTGCCTGTGACAGTTTCTTAGACTTTCCTTGTTTCTAATGACGTTGGTATGCATTTTGTAGGACGCCCCTCTCTAAAAAATTCACCTGATGTTTTTCTCACGATTAGACAGAGGTTATGAATTGGAGGAAAGAAGATACCAGAAGTAAAGTGCCATTTTCACCTACATGATGTATGACTCTTGATAATGACCCTCATCACCTTGCTGAGATACTGTTTGTTATCTTTCTATACTCTGAAGTGACACTTCCCCTCTCCCTTTCTACACTTTATTCTTTGGAAGAAAGTCACTGTGCACAGTTCACGTTTAAGAAGAGTGTATTCACATTACCTCTTCTAGAGAGGTAATTATCTTAGCATATTTTCAAATATTGACCTATCTGTGTATAATTGGATAAATGCTACTAGGTTGTACTTTATTTTTATATTTTGTTTGATTTGATATGCTAACATTTATTGAGGATTTTGCATCTACATTCATGAGAGATATGGTCTGTTGTTTTTCTTTCTTGTAATGTCTTTATCTGTTGTGGTATTAGAATAATTCTATCCTTGAGGATATGTAGGAAATCTTTCCTCCATCTCTGTTTTCTGGAAGAGATTGTAGAGAATTTGTGTCTTTTCTTTCTTAAATGTTTGGTAGAATTCACTAATAAATTTTCTAGGCTTGTTGCTTTCTTTTTTGGAAGGTTATTACTTTTTGACTCAATTTCTTTAATAGATACAGGCCTATTTAGGCAATCTCTTTATCTTTCTGTAAGTTTTGGAAATTTGTGTCTTTCAAGGAGGTGGTCATTTTTGTCTAAGTTATCAAATTTGTGAAAAAAGAGTTGTTCATAATATTCCTTTATTTTTTTAGTGTCCATAGGATCAGTAATGCTGACCCCTCTTTTATTTATGTTATTAGTGATTTGTGTCTTCTCTCTTTTGTCCTTGGTTAACTTGGCTAGAAGTTTGTCACCGTTAATGATCTTTACTAAGAACTACCTATTAATTTTACTGATTATCTCTATTGTTACACTTTTCCAATTTTATTGATTTCACTTTTATTTTTACCACTTCTTTACTTCTGCAAGCTTTAGGCTAAAGTTGCTCTTTCTCTAGTTTCCTGAGATGGAGGCTTAGATCACTGTTTTCAGATATTTATTCATTTTACTAATATTGACTTAATACTATAAAATTATTACTAAAGATTTTGTTATATCAACATAACTTGATATGTTGTATTTCATTTTCATGTACTTCAAAATATTTGTGAAATTTATTTTTGACACATTTTATTTGATAATTGTGTCATTTAAAGGTGTGTTGTTTAATTTCCATGTACTTTAGAATTTTCTAGTTATCTTTCTAGTATTGATTTCTAGCTTATTTCCATTGTGGTCTGAGAACATATTGTATAAGATTTTTATTAACTTACATTTATTATGATATGTTTTACGGTCTGGAATGTGATCTATTTTGGTTAACATTCCATGTGAACTTTGAGAATCATGTATATTCTAATAATGTTGTATGGAGTATTCTGTAAATGTCAATGAGGTAAAGCTGACTGATAATGCTATTCAGGTCGATGATATTTCTTTCTAAAAGTTTTGAGTATAATAACTTCTTAAACTTAGTAGCTATTTTGAAAATGAAAACAAATATGCAAATTATCAAAGCCTAATATTGACATTTTGAAATTTTTCAAGGAAAATAAAGTATTTAGAGCCTATAATTCTAAATATACCTAATAATTTATAATATTTTTTCTGCATTATTAGTAGTATTTTATAAAGTCAGTGTTTACTTAAGTTCACTCCACTATATATGTTTTCATTATGTTTTATTCTTTACACACTTCCAAAATCCATTTGGCATAATTTTCCTTTATTTTCAAGAATATTCCTAAGAATCCCTCTTTATTTTACTTCTACTGATAGTAAATTATTTGTTTTTGTTTTCCTAAAAATGTCTTTATTTCAACAGCATATCTTCAATCATAATTTTCTTTGGCATAGAATTCTGAATTGGCAGTTATTTTCTTTTTCACAAATGATGATATCTTATCACTATATTTTGGCTTCCATCACTGTTGAGAAATCATCTGTAAATGTCACTATTACTAATTTGAAAATAAGAGCTCTTTCATGTTTTTACTTGATCAGTTTTCTTTAGTTTTATTTTGATGGTTGATGTGTAGATTGTCTTTTGTATCCACTCTACTTAGCAGTAAAAAAAAATCATGAAAAAATGGGCTAGTCATATTCATGCATTTTAGAAAATTTTCATATGTTACCTTTTGTATTACTTCTGTCTCATCAATATACTCCTCACTTCTGGGACTTGAATTAATCATATGCTAGAGATTCACCAATATGCTATTTGTTTCTTTTCTCCTATATAAAAATTTCCGAACTTTTATCTCTAAATGTTGCATTCTGTTTTGTTTGTTCTGGCCAAATGTCAAATGTATTGTTTCTCCTTTGCTTTGTATAATATGCTTTTGAGTATGTCCATTGAGTCTTTGTTTTAGATTGTTGTTATCCATTGCAATAATCTATGTATTTTTCAATATGCTAAGTCTCTTTTTATTGTTTTTGGTACTCTATCCAATTATTGCATCTTAGTTTTTATCTCCTTGAATGTAGAAATAAATAATTTTTTTTTAAACTGAGTTTGGCTATTGTTGCCTAGGCTGGAGTGCAATGGTGTGATCTTGGCTCACAGCAACCTCCACCTCCTGGGTTCAAGTGATTCTCCTTCCTCAGCCTCCCAAGTAGCTGGGATTACAGCCACCCTCCACCACGCCCAGCTAATTTTTGTATTTTTAGTAGGGATGGGGTTTCACCATGTTGGTCAGGCGGGTCTCACCCCTGACCTCAGGTGATTGACCCACCTTGGCCTCCTAAGGTGTTGGGATTACAGGCATGAGCCAAAGTGCCCAGCTGAAATAATGTTATCTTCAGTCTCTGTCTGATAGTTCCAATATTTGTAATTTCTTTTGAGCTGTTCTCTTTATTCTTATTTTTGAAATTCCTGCTCATATCATTTTGCCACCTTCTTTTCCTCGTTACATTTGATTGTGTTTGTAGTATATTGTCACAGAAAAAGTACTCGCAGAGGTAAATTTGAGGATGAGGATTATGTTATCTGCAATGAGATTGTGTTTGTAGCATACTGTCATTGAAAAAGTACTTGCAGAGGTAAATTTGAGGATGAGGATTATGTTATCTGTAATGGATTTTTTACTCCAGAAATTGTTTGTAATTTACTTCTGCCTGTTATCTATAGACTTTAGCAATCATTAATTACCTTAATTCAATTGTATGGTTTGGAATTGTTCAGACTATTCATATTATTTTATGATAGACTCCACTATGTAGGGATGTCAAGTTTATTACATTCAGCTTTACTCTTAGATTGGAATTCTTTGTGTTGCAGGAAGGGAGTGGTTACCAAAGTCTACTGCATTTACTTTTTTTTTTCTTAATATTATGAGGCTGTCCAAAGTACAATCCAACCTTTCAGCCACTTCTTATGGATTGGCAAATACCCAGAACAAATTTAATCCTAAATGTTGTACCTTCATGACCCTTCTTCTATTCCTAGCAGACCAATGCCTCACTATATTTTTAACTCTTCACTTTATCTTATATATAAAACAGTTAATTATTTAGTACCCTTATCAATAAGGGTAAATAGAACATTACCATAATTATTTTATTTCTAATTCAAATCTTTCCTATATATTTTGCTTGCAAGTTCCATTCAGTTAAATACAAACTGGTGTATTCCAGATGAATAGAAATATACAGCAGGTTTTTTTTTTCCAGAAAATAAGCAACAAAAATGTTATTTTTGAGGTTTAAAGACTATATAAATATGGAATATTTAAAAGTGTACTTATTGTTCATTACTTTTTACCTTGGACAGCATAGTTTGTAATATTTTATAAAAGAATATTATATTATAATCATCATAATATTTGTGATCATTGCCCCTTCTGTGATAGGTGCTGTGCAGAATATTTTCTTTAATTCCCTGTATCTCATAACTAAAATTTAGATTTTAAGGATTTGGTATCCCTAACTCTACAAGTTAGAATTATTTTTTTTTAAAGGTAGGTAACTTATCCAAGGTGCACACGGCATGAAATAAATAAGGCAGAATTAAAAACTTTTTTATCTGACCCCAAATTATTTGTTCTTTACATATTTCCTTGATAAATTGATACATAATTAATAAAAGTAAATTTATCTAATATTTTAAATTGCTGTTGAGTAAATAGGAGCACACATATAAACTCAAATTGTATTTGAATAACTAAATGTGATTTTTTAAAAGAATGTATTGTAGATTTCAACATTCTGTTTCTGTGTTTTCTATAAAATATTAATGATACAAATTATTTTATTGTTTTACTTAAATAACAATTTACTTAAATAACTTTTTACTTAACTTTTTATTTAAATAACTTTTTATTTAAATAACTTTTTACTTAAATAAATTCAGAAATCTTTGATCAAAAATGTTCTCTAAAATTATAATAGGATTGATTTTCTGAGAACCTAATTATTTTTAAATCTTGTATTATAATTGCTTGTCAGTATCAAAATTCACTGGATCAATACTATGCAACACATTAACTGATATGATATACAGTGTATCATGTTCAGTAGAGAGACAGAAAAATGAGGTAAATTATTTTCAATCTCAGAGTACTAATTTTATTTGAATTATAAATTACTACCACTTTGTAGATCTAAAATTTAAAAACAAAAATGAAGACCAATTTACTAGCTCTGTATCAATTTTTGTTCTGTTTATTTACTTACATGCAATATGAAAATTAAATGTCACAAGTTTTTTTTTTTACGGTGTAGCTCAGAGATGTTAAAAAAATTGTGTAATGTCATAAGGCCATTTTTTTTCCATCCCCCAAGTGTACCAATGAGTCACTCAAATATAGACCTCAACCTTTTTCATAAAGGAAAAATGCTTTATCTGACATAGCCACAGTTTGTGCTTTTTACGTCCCTTTACTATCATTGATCAACTATGTTTTATACAGATCATGATTTTTCATCTGCTCTTTATAAAATTCTTTATATATGATTTATATATTGTTTTATGTTTTATATGGAAACTCTTTCTCAAAAATGTGAAATTACTAATTTAAGATAACAGCTAGTACAAGAAGAGCAGCAAACAGAATAAAGGTCTCCAAAATGCATATACTTTCTTATATGGATTTGGTTAATTATCAAAATCAAGTTGATTTTATATCTAACTTTGAGGTTTGCATGGTGGGTATGGATTATTATGCTGCTTTGGGCAGAAGTAGATATCTTTTATCCACAGAGTAATTCTTTGTTGTTGAAATTCCAAGCATACTTCAATATTAGGCAGATGAAATCACAAGACTCTAGCATACTTATTTCACCTATTGATAAAATCAACCTTCTAAATTACCAATAGCAAAGCATATTTAGCATTAACTCTGTCAATTCATGGAAGAAATATTTTGCCTAAATAACTAAGCTAGCACATTTTCTTTTAGAGTGTCAGACTAATTATATTTATTGATGAAAGCATATGAACACTTTGAGTGTTTGAATTTCATAAGGAATCAGCCAGGCTTACAGAAAAGTGCAGTGGTCTTTAATAAATATTTACCTCTTACTAAGTGCCATGTGCTGAGGATAAAATGAAGAATATGATGTAGTCTCCATTCGTTAGAATATCCTACTCTTGTAGAAAGACTTTCATTATTTAAAAATTCTAATAAGGATGGCCATAATCTTTCTCTTTGAGTAAGGTTTTGTTTTATTACAATGTATATATTATACATTTTATATATTTTATATATGTTTTATTAAAATATATATAACTGTGCTAGAGAACAGAATTTCATTCATTGGTCAGTTTTTATTATTATTAACAATAGCATTTACAATAGATTTTTGGTGCTAAATTATATCTCAGAACAGTATAAATGAAAGCATTCTGCCTATGAATCAAGAGACTTAAGTTTTTGGCTTACCTATCTTGATAACCGGCTGTGTGATGGTGAAGAATCATTGGCTCTCATTCTACCTCCACCAAGTAAGGAATGCGAAACAGATACTCTGTTGAAAATTCACAAGAAATTCAAAATTTAATGATCGAAAAGTATTATAAAGTGTTACTAAATTATTGATCAACATCTAAATTATACACAATAACAGTGTATTTCTTACCCTATTTCTACAAACATTGTATTTCTTAGAGGATGGGGTTATGTCTTAATGATTTTTTTGTTAACTCCTATAGTATTTAGCATGCTGCTGGTTGTGGAATATGTGACTAGGTCAAACCTGTATCCTTTTTTTTTTTTGTCAGCATCCAAAATCTTTTCAATAAAAGGGTAGGATCCAGGGTTATTATTATTATTTTTGTTTGGAGATGGAGTCTCGCTCTGTCGGCCAGGCTGGAGTGCAGTGGCGCGATCTCGGCTCACTGCAACTTCCGCCTCCTGGGTTCACACTATTCTCCTGCCTCAGCTTCCCCAGTAGCTGGGACTACAGGTACCCGCCACCACGCCCGGCTAATTTTTTGTGTTTTTAGTAGAGACGGGGTTTCACAGTGTTAGCCAGGATGGTCTCAATCTCCTGACCTCGTTCGTGATCCGCCCCGCCTCGGCATCCCAAAGTGTTGGGATTACAGGCGTGAGCCACCGCTCCCAGCCCCGGGTTAGTTTTTGTGGCCTTGGTTGTCCAGTCGGCCTCTGGCACGCTCGAACTTCCGGCCCTTGGAGCGGACGTAGGTTTTGGCGCCGCGTTTCCGGGGCCTTGCCGAAATGCCGGTACACCTCTCGCCTTCGAGAGGACCAGAGAGCAGGACGGTGCCACAGCCCTTGGGGGACTCTAGGGCCGCGGCGGGCCCGGCTGGTCATGCGCAGCGCACAAACCTTCAGTTTGGGCACCTCCTGTACCCGCACATCATCCCTTACAGTCCCCACAAGCACGGCGGTTTTCTTTACCCGGCCAGGAAGCTTCATCTTGCGGATTATCCGGAAAGGGGACAGAGGTGGCCCCTTGGTGCGACTCATAAACAACCTCTTCAGCACAACCTGGTTGAATGTGGAGTTGGTTCGTCTGGCCAGAAACCTGTACAGCTTGACCAACAGCCTCAGGTAGGTATCCGGGCTCTTGGGCTCCTTGCAGGGAACCTTTCGGTCCTTGTTGTGGAGGATGTCAGCTCCTATGATGGCATCTCCTATCTTGTTTCTGTTATAATAGGAAAAACTGATGCTTTCAAAGAAATACCAAAAGGTGTTTCACATATTTTTCTCTGTATTTAATGATTTGATTTTGAAAATCTGAAAAAGATGATATTCAATAATTATTTGCAATATAATTGGGCTATTTTTTTCACTAAAAACATAGATAACCTAATCAAAATTTGATTGTAGGCTTGCAAAAATATTGAGTGGTTGCAATTACCAACTACTAGTAATAAAATTACCAGTTTTGTTTTAATCATTCTTGAAAGGTACTTCTCCCTGATTGAAAGGATAATAAATCTCATATCTTATCTAAATGATATGCAGTATTTATTGACACAAAGAAAATTTATTTATATATATATAAATTGATTTGGATGTATGGATGGATGTGTATACATACACATTGAGAAAATGTGAACATATTTCTGGTTAATGAATAAAATCTTAGTTAAAAAAATCAGTAAATATGTAAGTCATAAATAAGTAGAAAATACAGCATGCGAAAGAACAAAAGCTTTATGAGAAATGACCTTTAATCAGAAACATTAAGTACCTTCTGATATTCTCTATGATGTGTGGATGATGAATGTAATCTTTAATATAGTTTATTAAAGTGAATACATTTCTAAGATTTCTTGCTAAATTGAAAACATGTCCTTAGTAAATTATTTTTAAGTAATAAATAACAGTTTATTATCATTGAGTGAATAAGAAAAGAGAGTCTAGAAATGCATGAAACATACAGTAGTAAGGGAAAACTAAAAAAAAATGTGCCTATGTAGGAAAAAATGATAAAGATTATTAAAGATAAAATAGAGCATGGATAGCTATGATTTTTAAAGTTATTTTATTTTCAAAAGTATCAAATTAATTTCATGGGTCCACATGGAATTACATATCAATTTTATAGTCATTTTAATCAGAATATTAGTAAATATGTTTTAATAGTAATTAATAAATATTTAGAATGTCACATTTACGTGAGTAGCTTTCAAAGAATAAAGAGTAGACCTTTTAATTTTCATCTTGTATAGGGACCTTTTTGTTTGAAGAGCTACATTTTTAAAAGTGTTTTTAATGAATACAAAAATGTAACAGAAATCAAATATTTCTAAATACGTGCTTGCTAGCAAAATTAAATAGTAGTAAAATTAGCATCCTTAATATTTTTTCAATAAGGTCACTGAAGAGATTTTTACATAATCACCAAGTGCATGTAATATATTCTGATGTAAGAAATTTGATATGACGTTGGATGGATAACCAGCCTTTAATACCTGGCATTTCTATTACCAAACTTTAAGATTTTTTGTTTGTTGGTTTCAAGAACTGATTCTTATTTCAGATATTATTTCTTCAAAAACTCTTCTCAAGTATTCATTTTTCTCTTGAAATATTTATTTTTCTTTAGAAAGTCAACTTTACATTATGTTTTATTTGCAATATATAAACACATATTTCAGATAATGAATACAGAATTATTTAGAAACCAGTCCTTCCCTTTTATTTGAATGGTATCATAACAATTAGGAAAAAGACTAGCCACAGCTCTAATATTTGATTTTGCTAGTGTTCAGTTGAAAAGCACTACAATGTTTATTTTATTTATAATCATGGGACCCATTGTCAGAGATATAAAACTGACATGCTACTTGTTTCAAGGTACAGGTAATTTTTGTTGAATGTTTTAAATATATTTCTCTCTCTCCCATGTGTGTGTTAGTGGAGGGGGTTATTTTAATGTCAACAGAGATATGAGGTGTAGAATAAGGTAGAAGGAAAGATAAATATTTGAAACACCAATGGCCATTTCCTTCTACCAAGTCACTAAAATTTTTGTCAAAGAAAATTAACATTGCATGTACATCTATTTTATATATGAGTGCGCATATATGTAGTATGTGTGTGCATATCTTTTGCTTATTTTGTTTTCTGTAACAAGGAGGAAGGTCTATTGCTTAAGGAGAGCTGGGAAAGGATTTGCAAAGTATGTCTCACTGTGAGCACATTCTCAGGCAGATTATTTTCAGTAAAGTGTGCATATTAAGGATGAAGATTGGAAAAATGGGTTTCTTGAAACTGTCCATATTTGTATGCTCCTCAAAAAGTCTTCTTGTGCTCCACAGTATACACAGTGCTTGCTTGAAAATCAGTGAACCAGAGACTTAAAAAAAAAATTTCACTAAGAAAATATGCTGCATCTGAACCCTAGAAAACCTTTTTATGAAGTTAAGAAGAGGAGGAGGTTTATAAATTAGACTAGGAAGAAACACCCAAAGATGTAGGAAAAAATGAAGAATAGTTAGGTGCACTAGAATCTGAGTGAGGAAACAGTTATGAGGAACTTCTCAACTGTGTCAAATGCCGATAAGAATTTGAGTTCAATGTGAATTTGGAATTGACTTTTTTTTCCAGGATGAATAGAAACATTAACAGGGGAAGCTGTCATAAAAGCCAAATTGAAATGGGTCTCCAGAAATGAAAAGAGGATCTGGAGACAGGGTAGCTTCTTAAGGAAACTTTCTTCTGAATTTTGTTACATGGGATTGCATAGAAGTAGAATAGTAGTTAAAAAGATAGAATCAGGGGATGATTCTTCTTTCTTTTTAAGATTGTAGATCATAAAGCAGGTTTCTATCCAGATAGTAGCATTCAAGTAAAGCAAGAAAAGTTGATGAGACAAAACAGAAGCAGAAAATTATGGGCTGGGTGTGGTGGCTCACACCTGTAATCCCTGCACTTTGGGGGGCTGAGTCAGGCAGATCACTTGAGGCCAGGAGTTTGCGACCAGCCTGGACAATATGGTGAAACCCCATCTTTACTAAAACATACAAAAAAATTAGCCAGGCATGGTGGCGGGCGGCTATAATCCCCGCTACTCAGGAGGCTGAGGCAGGAGAATGGCTTGAACCCGGGAGGTGGAGGTTGCAGTGAGCCAAGATTGTACCACTGCACTCCAGCTTAGACGACAGAGTGAGACGCTGTCTCAAAACACACACACACACACACACACACACACAAAATAAATAACAAATGAAAGAAGAAAATTATGGATGTGAAGTCCATCAGTAAGTGAGAGGGGATGGGATCCAGTGTACATCCCGAAATGGGAGTAAGTACACTCCAGTCAAACAACAGCATGGTTGGTAGAGTATACAGACACAGTTACAGATGTGTGAAGGGATAATTGTGAGTGTTCTCTTCTTAATTGCTTCAATAACGTAATAAGTAAGATCCTAAGGTGAGAGTAAGGATGAAGGAGGTGTTATTGACAATTTGAGGAGAGACACTGGAAACCCGAGTTTTAGATCACTATTAAATCAGCTCAGTTGTGTATTTTTCCTAGCTGATTCTCATTGCAACTACAGAAAAAGCCATGTGCTGGATCTTAGCATAGCTGTGTTTTGCTTGTAGACTACAATGAAGAAGAGTACAGTTGGCAGAAGGATTGTGGATATGTGTAAGGCAATGATTATAACAATAAACCAAAATAAAAGTGAGAATATGAGGAGAGGAAACAATAGAAAAATTTCATACAGTCAATATAAACTAGGTTTCTGTGGTGTAATAATTGTTGTGTGGAGTGACTAGAAGTGGTGAGTTGGAAACTTTGAAGACAGTGAAAAGAGAGTAAGATGTCTGGACCTGAGATTTGGAAGTTGTGTAGTTTTGAGTTATTGGGGAAGGATATAAAACAGAAAACAAATACACACACAACTGAGAGACAAGATTGATGAATGGATCATTTATCTTATGTATGGATCTGTAATTGCAGAAATAATTACTGGAATAGGGATGGAGAGTGAGATGCTAAAGTGAATGAGGATTGGTAACTGGGAGAACAATAGATGATAACTTTAAAGATAATAAATGAATTTTCTCTTAGGGGGAAAAAAAGAAATTATAGTCTAGAACAAGGCTGAGTAAACTATAGCTTATAGGGAAAATCCAGACTTTGGCCTGTGTGGCCAATTAAAGTAAGTAATGTGTGTGTGTGTGTGTGTGTGTGTTTTAAAACAAACACCCAAAGGATTATAAATCATGCTGCTATAAAGACACATGCACACGTATGTTTATTGTGGCACTATTCACAATAGCAAAGACTTGGAACCAACCCAAATGTCCAACAATGATAGACTGGATTAAGAAAATGCGGCACATATACACCATGGAATACTATGCAGCCATAAAAAAGGATGAGTTCATGTCCTTTGTAGGGACATGGATGAAGCTGGAAACCATCATTCTCAGCAAACTATCCCCAAGGACAAAAAACCAAACACTGCATGTTTTCACTCACAGGTGGGAATTGAACAATGAGAACACATGGACACAGGAAGGGGAACAGCACACACCGGGGACTGTTGGGGGGTGGGGGAAAGGGGGAGGGATAGCATTAGGAGATATACCTAATGTTAAATGACGAGTTAATGGGTGCAGCACACCAACATGGCACATGTATACATATGTAACTAACCTGCATGTTGTGCACATGTACCCTAAAACTTAAAGTATTAAAAAAAAGGTTCTTATTGACACACAAACAAACAAAAGAAAGAGGAGATGAAGGAGGCAGCAACAGCAGCCACAACAGAGACCATATATTGACTATAGAGCCTAAGCTTTACTCTCTGGCTCTTTAGAACAAGTTTACCATCCTCTAGCCTAGAAGCAGCAATGAGAAATTCACCTAAGAGTTTAGTTAGGTCTGAAGATATGGTTGGCTATGGAAGGGGATCAGTGAAAGCTGCCACTTTGAACGACTGCAGCTAAAGCAATATCGTCAGGTTATGGCTATTTTTAGCTAGATAGGAATATACTTAGAGAAAAATTTTGAGAATATATCAGCATATATAATGATGAAAGATCATGATGAGTTCTAGAATCACAGTGAAATATTTTGGAGTGTATAAAACAGTAAGGGATTTGAATCAAATGAAAGGGTGCACTACTACACATGAAGAAAGAAGTCTAGGTAAAGAATAACATATGTTTAAACATCCTGTGATGTATCACTGACGTTTAGTTATACTTAAGATCCCTGGGTTTCCTCACTTTTTTTGTCTTCTTATGCAAATCTAGGATTTATGAAGACATTGTCCAGACTATATCAGTTCCTTTCTAGGGCCACTCATAAGCAGTTTGCAAGCTCAAGATAAGTAACACATTATGAATCTGTAGAATATGGTAATTTCTATACATGTCCATGCTAATCAAGAAACTAGTATTCCTGACTGAAAGAAAACCTGTGTTGGCCGGGCACGGTGGCTCACGCCTGTAATCCCAGCACTTTGGGAGGCCGAGGCGGGCGGATCACGAGGTCAGGAGACTGAGACCATCCTGGCTAACACGGTGAAACCCCGTCTCTACTAAAAATACAAAAAATTAGCCGGGTGTGGTGGCAGGAGCCTGTAGTCTCAGCTACTCCGGAGGCTAAGGCAGGAGAATGGGGTGAGCCCGGGAGGCGGAGCTTGCAGTGAGCCGAGATCGCGCCACTGCACTCCAGCCTGGGCGAAAGAGCCAGACTCTGTCTCAAAAAAAAAAAAAAAAAAAAAAAAGAAACCCTGTGTTATTCTTCTGGGTATTTCCCACTCAGTCAGAATATGTTGGTTGAACCGAGTGAAACTCTCATACACTTAAAAGGTAAATGAAACTTTTCCTTAAATTTTATATAAAAAAATTAAACTTAAAAGTGTTTCAAGAACACTACAATAAGCATCCTTGTATTTATCGTCTATATATAATTTTCTCTTTCTTTTTACGCTCTCTCTTCCACCCCCCACTTCTCTTTACCCTTCTTGTTCACATTTTACTATTACTGCTTTCTCTTTCTTTCTTCCTTCTCTCCTCAGCCCTTCATTTTGTGTGTGTGTGTGTGTTTGTGTGTGTGTGTATGTAGACACAGATTTTTGGTTTTTTTAAAACTGAAGTGGGTAGAACATTGTGGTTAATGATAGAACATAAATTCTCAATGAATAAATATTTTCTTCAATATAAAAACAATATAATGTAGCACAATCAAAAAGCTTAACATCAATTCAATAATTCTACTTAGTATTTGAACCCAAATTCACTTTTTCCCAATTCTCCTCATAATATCCTTTATAGATGTTTTCTTTATGACCCAGAATCTAATCTAGAATCATTTTACTTGTTATGAATTTAGTTCTTCTTTGATCCAGGAGAGTTTTCCCTGGAATACTGTTGCCACTCATGACATTAAAGCCTTGCAAAAATATGCAGTTGAAGTTGAGAAACTACTTTTCCATAGTAGACTGTTTTTGTTTGTTTCATACAAGTGAAAATGTGTATGTAAATTTAGCATACAAATTAAAATGATAAGAGCTAATTGTCTCTATTTTAGTGTCCATTTCGGTGAGAGAATGACACGAAAATAATAGCAGTGGGAATTTTTTTCTGAGAAAGCTGACTTTTGTAGTATAATATGTTTATTGAGTGTAAAAGGTAATATAAGTAATGATATTTAAAGAAAAACATAAATGCTTAATCACACACCCTATCTCCATTACTTACTTTACAACAAAAACTAAGCCAGTTTCTTTAACCAAAAAAGCAATAGAGGTTTTGCTTTGAAGCAATTTTCTTACTATATAAAACTACTGAAAACTGATTAGTGTGATTTATTGTATGCTTTGAAATATAATTATTTGATTTTCTGTACCGTAGAAAAGCAGTGCAATATAATTATTTGATTTTCTGTACTATGCTTTAGTATGTAAAATTCGCCATGTATTTATCTACCCTGTAATTTCATGGTGTTACAATGTTATTACTCAATAATGACATAGCAATTACTCTATAATTGCCTTATCACTGAATAGTTATTATCACATAATTAGGGAATACATTTTCAAAGATTGGGAAAAAATATGGCAATTTGGGCCTTGTAAACAGTTATTGTAAACTTAAATATATTTATAATATTAGAGCTTGCATATAAAATAAACCCAATAAATGCAATTTAAAATCCTATAAATAGTTAATGAAAGTAGTTGAGGATTAAGTTTATGACAAGTATATAATCTTGTGATTATATTAATGGAGCAATTATTTACTTCTCATTAAAATCTATTAGTAAAAGTGTTATTAATAATAAGTAATAATGTACACGATTAAAAACAGGATCAGGAATAATAAATGATAGTCTTTATTAGTGGGAAAATAATAAATGAAACAGCTAAAGAGAATTCCTCCTCTATGTCATTATACAGAAATATTATTTGCAAGCATTAAATATGGTAACACTTTGAATAGAAATAAAAATAACTATACATTAAATCGTTTGTGCTTCTTAGTTTCTGTACTTTTTTAACTTGTGCTGCATGCTGCTAATATACATTTGGTGACATGATTTCGCTCTAAATCAAAATTCTAAAGTAAATCAACATTTTTACCAGTCTATTAAAAATACCACAGCTCCTCCAGATTAATTATTAATTTCCAGAATATTACATTTTTATTTTTGCATATTACACTAGAAATCTCCTTCTCCTAGGCCATCTATAAAATGTTTCCTAGGAAGATTGATGAGTCTTTTGTACCTGAGTCAGATATAAGAACACTGACATTGTCTGTACCAGAACTTTACTATTTCTTCTTCTGGAAATTCACTGGTAGAGTAACTTTTTCTTTTTTCTTTCTTTCTTTCTTTTTTTTTTTTTTTTTTGAGACAGGGTCTCACTCTGGTCATCCAGGCTGGAGTGCAGTGGCACAATCTCGGCTCACTACAACCTCCGCCTCCCAGGTTCAAGCGATTCTCCTGCCTCAGCCTCCAGAGTAGCTGGGACTATGGGCACACGCGACCATGCCTGACTAATTTTTGTCTTTTTAAGTAGAGACAGGGTTTCACCATGTTGGACAGTCTGGTCTTGAACACCTGTCCTCAAGTGATCTGCCTGCCTCAGCCTACCAAGGTGCTGGGAATACAGGCATGAGCCACCGCCTCCAACCAGAATAAACTTTCAAAAGTGCATCTATTTCTTTCTCTTGCCTGATTGCCCTGGCCAGAAATCTAATACTATGTTGAATAGGAGTGGTGAGAGGGCATAGGAAGAGAGAAAGCCAAGTTGTCTGTTTGCAGAAGACATGATTGTATATTTAGAAAACCCCATCATCTCAGCCCAAAATCTCCTTAATCTGATAAGCAACTTCAGCAAAATCTCAAGATACCAAATCAATGTGCAAAATTCACAAGCATTCCTATACACCAATAATAGAGATCCAAATCATGAGTGAACTCCCATTCACCATTGCTACAAAGAGAATAAAATACCTAGGAATAGAGCTTATAAGGGATATGAAGGACCTCTTCAATGAGAACTACAAACCACTGCTCACACAAACAAATAGTAAAACATTCCATGCTCATGGATAGGAAGAATCAATATTGTGAAAAGAAAGGTCCATACTGCCCAAAGTAATTTACAGATTCAATGCTATCCCCATCAAGCTACCATTGACTTTCTTCACATAGTTAGAAAAAAACTACCTTGAATTTCATATGGAACCAAAAAAGAGCCCGTATAGCCAAGACAATCCTAAGCAAAAAGAACAAAGCTGGAGGCATCACACTACCTGACTTCAAACTATACTACAAGGCTACAGTAACCAAAAGAGCATGGTACTGGTACCAAAACATATATAGACCAGTGGAAAATAACAGAGGCCTCAGAAATAACACTACACATCTACAACCATCTAATCTTTGACAAACTTGAGAAAAACAAGCAATGGGGAAAGGATTCCCTATTTAATAAATGATGTCAGGAAAACTGGCTAGCCATATGCAGAAAACTGAAACTGGACCCTTTCCTTACACGTTATACAAAAATTAACTCACGATAGATAAAAGACTTAAATGTAAAACCTAAAACCATAAAAACCCGAGAAGAAAACCTAGGCAATACCATTCAGGTCATAGTCATGGCAAAGACTTCATGACTAAAACACCAAAAGCAATGGCAACTAAAGCCAAAATTGACAAATGGGATCTAATTAAACTAAAGAGCTTCTTCACAGCAAAAGAAACTATCATCAGAGTGAACAGGCATCCTCTAGAATGGGAGAAAATTTTTGCAATCTATCCATCTAACAAATGGCTAATATCCAAATCTATAAGGAACATAAACAACTTTACAAGAAAAAAACAACCCCATCAAAAAGTGGGTGAAGGATAGGAACAGACGCTTTTCAAAAGAAGACATTTATGCAGCCAAAAACCTTATGAAAAAAGCTCATCATCACTGGTCATTAGAGAAATGCAAATCAAAACTCACGCCAATTAGAATAGCGATCATTAAAAAGTCAGGAAACAACAGATGCTGGAGAGGATGTGGAGAAATAGGAGCACTTCTACACTGTTGATGGTAGAATAACTTAGTTTAACGTTGTGGAAGACAGTGTAATGATTCTTCAAGGATCTAGAGCCAGAAATACCATTTGACCCAGCAATCCCATTACTGGGTATATATATATATATATATATATATATATATATATATATATATATATATATATATACACCTGAAGGATTATAAATCATTCTACCATAAAGACACATGCACATGTATGTTTATTGTAGCACTATTCACAATAGCAAAGACTTGGAACCAACCCAAATGCCCATCAATGATAGACTGGATAAAGAAAATGTGGCACATATACACCATGGAATACTTATTACATTTTTTTTTTTTGCATTTTTTTAGTACAGATGGGGTTTCAGTATGTTGGCCAGGCTGATCCTGAACTCCTGACCTCAAGTGATCTGCCCACCTCAA
This sequence comes from Pan paniscus, assembly GCF_029289425.2. Taxonomy (NCBI): domain Eukaryota; kingdom Metazoa; phylum Chordata; class Mammalia; order Primates; family Hominidae; genus Pan; species Pan paniscus. The sequence goes on along the minus strand of NC_073258.2, from coordinate 41,345,443 downwards.
CCTCCCAAAATGCTGAGATTACAGGTGTGAGCCACTGTGCCCAGCCCTTTCTATGTCTTTTGATTGGAGAGTTTAGTCCATTTATACTCAATATTATTATTAATAACTATGGAGTTACTCCTGCTATTTTGTTATTTATTTTCTTGTTGTTTCATCATCTTTCTTCTTTTTTTCATTCCTGTCTTCCTCTAGTGAACATGATTTCCTGGTGATATGATTAATTTCCTGTTTTTCATTTTTTGGGTATCCATTGCGTTTTTGGTTTGAGGTTACCACGAGACTTGCAAATACTATCTTATAACCCATTATTTTCACCTAACAACTTAATACCATGTAAAAAAAATAGCAGATAAGTAAAAAGAAAACTAATAAAAACTATATTGACTTTGTCTCCTTGATTTTTTACTTTTTGGTGTTTCTATTTGTAGCTTATTTTACTATGTCTTGAAAGCTGATGTAGTTATTGTTTTCATTGGTTTATAGGTTAGCTTTTCAACTTAGAATAAGAGTAGTTTACACACCACAGTTATAATATTTTGTGTGTTATTACCAGTGAGTTGTGTACTCTCCGATGATTACTTCTCATTAATATTCCTTTCTTTCTGGTTATTTCTTATAGGACAGGTCCAATGTTGATGAAATCTCTCAGCATTTGTTTATCTGGGAAGGTCTTTATTTCTTCTTTAATTTTGAAAGATATTTTCACTGGATATACTTTTATAGGGTAAAAGGTGTTTTTTTTTTTTTTTAGTACTTTATGTATGTCATGCCACTCTTCCTGGCCAGTAAGGTTTCCACTGAAAACTCTGCTGCCAAATATATTGAAGCTGCTTGGTATGTAATTTGTTTTTTTCCTCTTGTTGCTTTTAGGATTCTTTCTTTATCCTTGACCTTTGGGAGTTTGATTATTAAATACCTTCAAGTAGTCTTCTTTGTGTTAAAACTGCTTGGTGTTCTGTAACCTTCTTGTACTTCGATATCGATCTCTCTCTCTCTAGGTTTGGGAAGTTCTCTGTTATCCCTTATAAACTTTCTACTTATCTCTTTCTCTACCTCCTCTTTAAGGCTGTTTTTTTTTTTTTTTTTGAGACAGAGTCTTGCTCTGTTGCCCAGGCTAGAGTGCAGGGGTGCAATCTTGGCTCACTGCAAGCTCTGCCTCCCGGGTTCACTCCATTCTCCTGCCTCAGCAGGCGTCCACCATCATGCCTGGCTCATTTTTTGTATTTTTCGTGGAGATGGGGTTTCACGGTGTTAGCCAGGATGGTCTCAATCTCCTGACCTTGTGATCTGCCTGCCTCAGCCTCCCAAAGTGCTGGGATTACAGGTGTGAGCCACTGCCCCCGGCTGGCTAATAACTCTTCTATTTGCCCTTTTGAGGCTATTTTCTGGATTCTGTGGGTATGCTTCGTTAATTTTTATTCTTTCTTTTATCTCTTCTAAGTATGTATTTTCAGGTGGCCTTTCATTAAGCTCACTAATTCTTTCTTCTGCTTGATCAGTTATGCTGTTAAAGAACTCTGATACATTCTTCAGCATGCCAGTTGCATTTTTTTCAGCTCCAGTGTTTCTATTTGATTCTTTTTTAGTTATTTCAATCTGTTCATTAAATTTATCTGATAGAATTCTGAATTCCTTCCCTGTGTTATCTTAAATGTATTTAAATTTTCTCAGCACAGCTATTTTGAATCCTCTGTCTGAAAGGTCATGTATCTCTGTTTCTTCAGGATTGGTCCCTGGGGCTTTATTTGGTTCATTTGGTGAGGTAATGTTTTCCTGGATGGTGTCGACGCTAGGAGATATACTGGTCCGCACTGTCTGAGCTTATTTGTATTCATCTTTCTTGGGAAGGCTTTGCAGAGATTTGAAAGGACTTGGGTGTTTTTATCTAAGCTGAGTCTGCTTTAGGGGTTACATGAAGCCTAGTGACACTGTGATTCTTGCTGACTTATAGAGGTATGATCTTTATGGTCTTGAACATGATCTGGGAGAATTCTCTGGATTACTAGGCAGAGACTCTTGTTCTCTTCCCTTACTTTCTCCTGAACAAAGTCTCTCTCTATGTTCTGAGCAACATAAAGCTGGGGATGGAATAACACAAGCACCCCTGTGGCCGCCACAACTATGACTGCACTGGGTCAGACTTGAAGCCAGCGCAGTGGTGGATCTTGTCCAAGGCATGCTATCACCACTCCCTGGCTACTACCTATGTCGTTTGCTCTAGGCTCTGGGCAGTGACACAACAGTGGCAATGGCAAAACCAGGCAGGCCTGTGTTCTTCCCTTCAGGGTAATGAGGTTCCCTGGGCCCTAGGTGGTCCAAAGATACTGGGAGTCAGGAACTAGAGTGAAAACCTTAGAAGTCGACCTGGTTTTCTATGGTACTGCAGCTGAGCTAACACTCAAAACACAGCAGGCACTCCTTCCCACTCTTCTCTCGCCTTTCCAAAGGCAGAGAAGTTTACCCTGTAGCCACTGCCACCCTAGGCCATAGGTGTACTGCTGGATTGCCTCTGATGTTCCCTTAAGGCCCAAGGGCTCTTAAGTCAGCTTATAGTAAATGATGCCTGGTCTTGGACTCACTCTTCAAGGTCGAAAAGGTATAGGAGTCAGGAAGTCTTTGCCACTGGATACTATACTTATTTTTTTGGTGTTCTGGAATGTAAGGTATCAATAAGCATTCCTAATTATCTCTCAATATAAAATGAAATGCATAAAAATCTCCTTATAAAGTTATGCTAATTATTACATAAGCTTCCTTGTTGTACCTGCTTCTCAGTTTCTTGAGAATCATCAGCCATCAACTCCAGTGATCAAGTAAGAAATATCCAAATAACCAATATCTCTGACAGGTATTACAGTAGACTTAAAAACCTGAGGTTTATTTATTTTGCTCACAGATGATGGATATTGGAAACTTCGTTAATTCTTAAGAGGCCAGAAAAAAATGTGTTATTGCTTTCAGGTACATAGGAGCTAAAAGTTTTCAAACATCAATGAGCTTCAGAATATATATCAAGATAAAATCAATGTCTTTTAGGTAAATCTCCATTATGCATTTACAGTAGTGAGTGTTTTTTTCTAGGTGTGCCTTTAAATCTTCCAATTCTAACTAAAATGCATTACATTCTGTATGGTAAGCTTTCTCCTAAGAGTTAAATTACGGCATGTATTGAATTTAGCTCTGAAATGAGAGGACAAAAATTGATTAGAGGGCTGTCTTATCAAGAAAGATTAAAGCGAGTACATATTTATAACTAAGTTGAAGGGGAAGTAGGTTAATTTGTACATGTATTTGAATAGGGCAAATGTCAGAGTAAAGAGGAATTATTTATTTTGGTACAAGGTATTATGTAGCTCAGAATATTGGGATAAAATATAGAAAGAGATATTTTGGTAAAATTTGAACTGTAAGATAGATGTAGTCTTTGTAGGAAAGTAGTAAAACTAAAATGGACTGGCCTACTTTTAAGAAATGTGTTAACTTTACTCAAGGAGTGGGAAGAAACCAGATGATGTGTTATGCTTTTTATCTCTACTGTTTTTACAACATTTTTTTCGGGGTGTGAGGGGACTTTGAAAAACTTCTGAGACTCTGTTCATTTTTGATTTTAAGTAAGATACATCCACCAACAAAAATAATAATATTAACAAGTTACCTGTGGAAGACCTACTATTACTTGAATTGCAATGCAATTGCATTAATTAAATTGCATCAAATACTTTGGTATAAAAATACTAATATCTGAATTTAAATTAAGTGAATTTAAATTGAGTAAATTTTAAAATGTTTGCTACGTACTCCCTAAAAGAAAGAAAAAATAAATAATAATAACAACAAACGTAATCCCAACGACAGCCATTATAATGACAGCAAAAATAATTTTAATTCTAGTATGTCCTGTAGTGAGCCAAGTGTGAGACGTGAATTGGCTGCACTCTCGTTGGTCTCGTTTCATGGACTTCCCGCAAAATAATTACTGTGTATTAGTCTGTGTTAGTCTAGTGTTAAAAACCAGTAATTTTCATGTACTATAGCTTGTAAATAAAAGCTAAGAGCTGTATCTGGTGTGTAATTGAAGAAATGAAGATCTCTCCTACAATGGAGGGAAAGTAGTCTGTGTTAGACATACTGACATGGTAAAAGAATTTTGTAGCGTGCGTCTGTTCTACAGACAATTATGCCTTAAATTTTGACTTTGGAACTTAACCCCGTATAAGATGCAACTCCACTCTACTCCAGTTAACTCTTTTGATTCTCATATCATGAGGTAGACACTTTCAGTGACTCTGTTTATGACAGGAAAATTAAGGAATATAGAAGTTGCATAATTTGACCAAGACCAAATTAGTAATCCTGTAAATGGTAGAAACACTATTTAAATCAAAACTGTTTAAAGTCCAAGTTTGTGTTCTTATACACTTCCATATAGTCCAAGTTAGTGATCTACAAACGTAGAGTATATCAGAATCACCCAAAGGCAGTGTTACATATCACTTCTCCACTGTGCATTCAGTGGTGTTACATTTGCAACTTGAAATTGGCATAGTGGGGGTATTCGCACCCCAGAAATAGGTAAACACTACAAATCAGAGCCTTTCTTCTTCTTAAAAAGACATTGCTAGGGTCACCACAGAGTTTCCTACTCAATAGGTCTTAAGTGGGTCCCAATAATTTATATTTCTTAGAGGCCCTAGGTGATACTGTTGCTGGTATCTGAGACCACACTTTGAGTACCACTAATCTTAATCATTTTTCTCCATATATAAACAGGTTTATTACAAGCATTGAATAATGCAGTAAGATACTATGTATTAATAAAATCATATTTATGTTGGCCTTTAATTGGATATTAATATTTCATCAAATTGTAAGAGACTAGAAAAATTTAAACTCATATAGGAAAAAATGTAAAATTTCATTTTTAATGTATATGTTAAGTGAAATGTACAGTCTTTTTTTCTAACTATGACAATTTCTACATAAATTGGAGTAAGCTTTCACATAAATCTGAAAAAGGTAACCTATATTTTTCTATAGACTCAAAAAACAAAACAAAGTAAGTTAATACCTGAACTTAATGCACTAGTTCTTAGGAGCTTTAAGAGGAAGCATAACATGTAGTCTCAGCAGTTTTAATATTCATAAGAATTATGTTCTTGATTTTATATGTAAGCTTATTGGTTTTATTTGTTTCAATTTTACTTGTTTAAAGTCAGGGATTCATTTCTATACAATATTCTTGAGTCTATCCTTAGAATTATTTATCTCAAAATGCTTAATCTACTGACAAAAAGGGCAAAATTAATGGTGTGGATGATAGTATAGTAAACATTAATTGTTAAATATTTGGGTGAATTATTATTTGAAATATTTAAAGACATAATTTATAACTGCCATTTAAATCCTGACTCAATTTTTTTGCATTTATTATTGATTGATCCTTTACTAAAATAATAATTTATTGAATAATACTTGAAAATCATTTAAGGCTGGGCGCAGTGGCTCACGCCTGTAATCCCAGCACTTTGGGAGGCTGAGGGGGGTGGATTACGAGGTCTGGAGATTGACATCCTGGCTAACACGGTGAAACCCCGTCTCTACTAAAAATACAAAAAAATTAGGCGAGGTGGCAGGTGCCTGTAGTCTCAGCTACTAGGGAGGCTGAGGCAGGAGAATGGCGTGAACCTGGGAGGCGGAGCTTGCAATGACATGAGATGGTGCCACTGCACTCCAGCCTGGGGGACAGAGCAAGACTCCGTCTCAAAATAAAAAAAAAAAGAAAAAAAAAAAAGAAAAAAGAAAATCATTTAAATAATAAACTTTTAAGGAAAATATTTGGAAGGTTATAAACAGATGGTATATCGGGTACTATTAATATCTTCTAGGTCAAAATGTAAACAGGATATTTGGTTCTCTAGTGAGAGAGAGAGTTTGTATATTTTAAAGCCAAAATATTCAAGATAAGTTCTTTGGATCCTGTCTTCTGTGAGTTAGGACCACCATGTTGCCAACCTCCAAGGGGATTACATTGTACACACAGGCAACAAACACTGAGTTGGCAAAATTGCAGCCCTGCCATACATTTTTTAGTTAAATACAGTTATTGGAATTGGTCCTAGAAGATGGTTTATAACTGTTAAAGCCATTTGCATCAAGTACCTTTTCAATGTTAAATTTAGCTCTTTCATTCTGAGGCTCAAAATCCTGCTTACTACACACTTGTCATGTATCCATGCTTATTGTAACATAATTGATATCGTCACAGGCTTAGATAATTAGGACATTAGAACTATGGTCTAGTTTGAGATTTACTTGCTAATATTGCCTACTTGTTTTCTTCTTGATTAGTAGATCTATAAGTATCTTTCAGGGGGTGCTAAGTAAGTCATTCTTTTCAAAAACAGTACCTCTTCAGAGAAATTGATGTAATGTTTCCAGTCTTCATGGTCAAATCATGTTTAACAGCTCTGTTTTGAGCTCCACCAGTCACCTGCATTGCAAAACATCATAAAACAGTTAAACTTCTTTTGGTGACAAGAGATGAATAAAATATCTTAGCTCTTGGTTCCAAAGGCACAACATGATACAAGTTGGCAAGGAAGACAGAGGCATTGCTTTTTGGCTCCAAATAGCTTCATTGCTGGCTGCTGTAAAAGAAGTATGTTTTCAGCAGGCAGAAATTGACAGGAATACATAAGCTATTTTGGCAAGCACTTTTGCTTTTGGTCTTTTCCAGCTGATGCGCCAAGATGATGAAAGGCCCCAAACAAATTAACAATATTTTGTTTCTTCCTTTCAACCTTACAGCCAATAGAAATACAGTACAATTTGAAAAAAGATTAAAAGATGGAAAAAACAATGACTAAAAGGAATAACTGAGAGCATGATGGGAACTTTGAAGCAGCTTATTCCACTTGATACAGTGGAAAAATAATTAAACATTTGTTTATTAAATGCTCACTATATTCTGGCATTGGTCAGATAACAAGTTGAATCAGAAGCTTTTGTTCTAATGAAGAGACAGGGCCCATTACCAGATACTTAGTGTAAGGAATGATGTAGTAATAGTATGAACAAATATCAAGGGGTACATAGGACCTGGTCTGTCTCCACACATATCCTATATTGTTGCATAATATTGGGCAAATCATTTCATTTCATAATATTGGCAAATCATTTCATTTCATTTCTTGCAAATCATTTCATTTCTTTTGATTTTTTCATCCCTGTTGCACTGAATGCTGGCTGGAAGAAAATGCAAAACCTCTCAAATTTTGTGTTTAGCTGAGCGAGAAACTTATCTCCCTTCTGAACTGTAAGGCATGGGTGTAGAATGGAGTCATCAAAACCAGTACCCACAACACTCATCGGAAAAAAAAAAAAAGAAAGAAAGAAGTATAGGTCAATGGGAGGTACTAGAAACATTGATCAAATGTAGAGTATACGTCCCAACTGAATGTGTTACAATTTTTTAAAAATAAAGCATTGTAGAGGTGGGGACAAACATGTACCAAACACACGTGTGCACAAACACACACACACATAGTTGTCAATGAAATCTCACTTGAATCTTACAGAATAAATAATATAAGGAGGAGGAAGGCATAGTGGATTTAGAATTTAAGTTCAGCTTTGAACATTAGTATTTACAAAATCATAGAGGAACAGAAAATGTTATTCTAAAATGAGGCATATGACCGATAAGTATATCATTTCAGAGACTCAAATATTCACTTGAAATAAAAAAAAAATTTGAGAAGTCTGGACAAGAAAATCCAGATACAGTAGCTTGAAATAAGTTTAAAAACATAGATCAGCTAATTTTTGTATTTTTGTAGAGACAGGGTTTCACGATGTTGGCCAGGCTGGTCTTGACCTCCGACCTCAAGTGATCTACCCACCTTGGCCTCCCAAAGTGGCAGGATTACAGGAATGAGCCACCACACCCAGCTATGGTGGCATGTGCCGTAATCCCAGCTGCTCCGGAGGCTGAGGCAGGAGAATCGCTTGAACCCAGTAGATGGAGGTTGCAGAGAGCCGAGATCACGCCACTGCACTCCAGCCTCGGCAACAGAAGGAGACTCCGTCTCCAAAAAAACAAAAACAAAACAGAAGAAGAAGAACAACAAAATATATATATATATATATATATATATATATATATATATATATGTATAGCTACACATAGATTGGTTTGAAATTTTATTGAAACTATTAACATGAACTTTAAATTCCTGGAATGTATTGAGAATACAGGAGATGAGATGACTGGTAACATTGTTTCATAAAAGTGACAACTTAGATCTACATTATTTGTCCAGATGCTTTTCTTCTATTAAAGTGAGTATGCATTCAATATTTTTCTTAAATCAAAGCCAGTAAATGAAATTTGGTATTCTCTTATTCTGTATGTTTATATTATTTTAGGCTTCATAGGACTTGAACTAAAGTAGAAAACTATTTAGTATGGCTTGAAGAAAATTCTGCCTCATAGAAGGGAGCTAGAGGTGAGAAAGACTTGAAGTTGATTTTTGATCTCCAAATACATGCTTTTGCTTTTCGGCATTAAAAAAACTATTTTATATGTATGAGCCTTTTTCTTTTATATATAACGTAAACTGTATCTCATAATATTGAAAGTGAGACCTGTTAAAAGTTTCATGATATTTTTTAAAGATGCATTTTGAAGCTTTTGTTCAATACAAAAAATTAAAAATTCACAAATAATTTCATTGGCCATATTTCAAATTACAGTCAGTTTGTCAAAAGAACTTATTCAGCATATTAGCTTCTAATATTTGAAGAGCTGGGAAATCTACCATATTTAATTTATATTTAAGAAAATTGTTTTTTAATTATTGCTTTCCTCCTGTTCCATTACCATGTCTGAGAAGTTTAATTATCAATAGTCTCAGACTTGCTGATTTATTATTAACATCCAGATATGTTTTTATTCAACCTGGTAACTGTTGTTAGTTATTAAATGAAAAACAAATAAATTATATTAATTAGGAATAAAAACTAATTGAAGGGATACATTAGAATCTAAAAATGTAATATCAAAAGCAAACACATTCAGAGACTGAATTTAATTAAAGACTTAAAAGTCAACAAATAAATCTGCTCTGAATGCCAACTACTTTGCTGCACCTCTACTATTACCATCTGGTTCATACGTCATGACCCTGCTCCTGGACTATGTCAATAGTTCCTTAAATGGTCTTGCTGCTTTCTAGTTCTTCTGTGATCCATTCTCTAAATAGCTATTGCTTTGTGGTCCAACGACAGTGATTTTCTTTCCATTACCTAAACATTTAAAGATCCCTTTTGTATAGCACCTGCTGGTCCTCTCTTGGGATGCTGCACCACCACACGCTCGCAGGCTTGGCTCTTTCTTACCAGCCTCCTTTCTGCTCATGGGTCATCACCTCTGCGAGGCTTCCCTGACCATTACAATTAATGTAGCTGCGAACCAAATGCACACCCTCTCATATGTCTGTTTTTCTTTAGAGAATATTAATTTCATGAGACTTCCCTGTCTTATTTACTATTGTATTTCCAGTGTCTAAAACATTGCTGGAATATAGAAGACTCTCAAAACTGTTTACTAAATAAAGGAAAACTCTAATTGAGGAAAATCGTAGAAAGTGGTTAATTTTATGAGATTTAAAAGATTTACTGATTATGATTATTAACTAGCAACATTTTAAATTTAGAAGAGACAAAGTACAACTGGAACAGTCTTTTTAAACTTCTTTTTACCTTAGAATGTGCAGATTATAAAAATATTAAAAATAATTATTTTGATTAATTAACACATGAAATGACTTGGAAACATTCTTAGAACATTATGACTAGATTCATATTGGAATTAAATAATTTTTCAAGTTTTCAATATCTGTATATATAATATTCTGTTAACTATAAAAGAGTAAAGTGCTCTTATTCTTTCATTTTCTTCCTAATTTCTGTTTGAATAATTAAATGTCATTTTGCCTATTTTTATGATAAGTTCTACTTGGGTATATGATAAAATGACCCATTTTCATTTGATTATGTAACTGTTTTAGAAAATTTATTTTAAATAACAAGAATATTTACTATAATGAATATAATTAATATACATTTGTTAGGTCAAAGGAATCTTCTGCAGGCCATTTTCTGAGTGCATCTTTCCTCTCTTTTATTAATGGTTCATATTGGACAATTTGTTAAAATATGGAAATTGAGGAGATACATTAGAAAGGTCAACAAAAATATAAACAGTCTTAAGTTTCCAGGTGACATAAAACATAGTGATTTGAGTAAGGCCTAGAAGTTATAAGGCTCTGTGTTTTTTTCTCCAAATGTTATTTAAATAGAGTATCTAAGTGATTTTTATAGTTCTCTTCTTTCTTCCATTAGTTTATAATTTAAAACCCTGTGATTAAATATTTCAAACATTAGCATTTTCAGAGTATAAAATGTATAAATGCGAATTATTTGTATTGCCAATGAATTTTTAACTTGCAGAACTGTAAATTCTCCCAAAGTTGGGGATGCTGGGAACCATGAGGATACTGTCACTACTTCATCTCGGCACATATTCCACTTGCTTTCACTACAACTCTCTGTTTATTTTTAATGAAATCTGTAGTGCCTCTAAAATGTGTACTTTGCATTTGATATGCTTTCTCAACATTAGCTCATTAATCTTCTAGCCTTTCTAACAAGTCATAGAAAAGTGAGTCTATTCCAAGTGCAAAAATCCACAGAATAAATTTAGCATTAAGTTGTTTGTGACTGAAAGCCATAGAAATTATGGTAGTAATTAGAAATGGTATAAGAAATGCTCTGTATCCTTTTTTCCTAGATTTTCTTTTTCTCTTCCTGTCTTTCTCGTATTATTTTTTCAACATTTATCTTTTAGACAGTAAGTATAGTAAGAGGAATGAGTTGATATTGACTAGTAATTATAGTAGCATACTTTTTATTTAATTTTTCTCTATAAATTTACATTCTCTGCTTAAATTCTCCATCTCATCCTTCAGTATATTGACCTCTCATGCTCTATTATATTATTTTAGTCACAGTTATTTTAATGTTCTGGCTTAATAACTGTAAACTGCGAGGACATTAGAGGCTTTGGATCTTGTTATCTTCCTCTAGAAGGGATTCACTTCAAGTTCTTCAGTCTCCTAGGACTGAATTGTTCTCAAGGCCTCTCAGCCATGGCAGTTGTGATGTCCAATTTCTTTCTCTTCTGTCTGGCACAGTTCAGTCTAGAGATTCTGCTCATCTTGTCAGTTCCCTCAGCAATCATTTTTAGTTAGCAGATGACACAGCAAGAGGAGTTTAGTGTTATTTTAATGTCTCTGTATTTCTCTCCTACATACCTCCTCAGATTTTGACTGCATGAGAAGCTCTCAGGATTCTTCAAATTTTTTTTTGTATGTTGCTAGCATTGGTTTGATACAATCTCACTTACCACATTCAGAAATAATTTATAAAAAATATAGTATACTTATTTAGTAGTATTTATAATATTTAATAATTTTAGTATTTAGTAATTGAGTAGTATTTGTAGGAATAAGATTTTAAAATAATAACAATATTTCTTATACCATTATTTGAGAAGTCTTTATGTAAGAATCAAACTGTTACAGCATGTGCTCAAAAACTGACTACTTTGTAATCTAAGATGAAAGGTGTAGAGTCAAATGAATAACGTTTTGGGGACAGCTTTTGACTGAGCGCATGATTTTAGTTGGATCAATTAACTGTTCTCAGCCTCAGATCATCCTTTTGTAGGAAATCAACTTTTTCAGTCTCACTTCCTCTATGAATAAAGATTATCTGATAAATGAGAAAACCCGCTGAGATCCGCAGAAAGAGGGTACAATGTAAAAGTAAAACATTGTTTTGTAAAAGGAGCTATCTCAGTAAGCGATTGCTCTATTGAGCAATCTGAACTAATTGTGATAACCTCAAAGGGTAGTAAAATACACTGATCTATGCCACCAACACTGCTATATTAGCAGATCTAGAAAGGGTGAGCAGAGATAGTAGGGAATGAGATCACAGACTTAAAAGAGTACAGGAATGGTGTGGGTATAGATTATGTAGAAGTTTTTTAGGCCACCGTGTGGACTTTGCTATTTAGAGTCAGTTAGGAAGCCAAATTAGGGTTGTAAGAAGAGGAATGTCATGATTAGATTTCCTTTTAAAATATTTCTTATATGGCTGCAATATTCTGAATAGATTAACGACAAGTAATGACAGAAACTGAAGGGGCAGTAGGAAACTTATACAATAATTTTTGCTTATCTCTTTTATTCTGTCGGGAAGGTAAATGTTTGTGAGAAGCCCACTAATAGATCATACCTCAGGCTCAGTTGGCCAGGATTGAGTTATTGCTTACTCCTGAGCTGCAAGTGTATCTAAGAAAGGAGATATCTAGTATTGTCTGTGGATATAGTGGAAGACAGACTCTGCTGGCAAAAAAAAAAAAAGGGAGAAATAGCCATTGGTTAGGCAATGAATAACGCTTTTCATGGTGATATTTAGGCTTAGAGCATTACGAATGCCTTGAAGCTATTAGGTAGGATATTAAATTGATGAAGTTATTTGAGAATAGCCTTTCTGACTGTTCCAGAAAAATGGACCAGTGGTGAGCAAGACAAGAAGTAAGGAATCCAATTAGAAAGATCTTGCCGTAATTCAGAAGACACATGATAGCATATGAAAGTGGCCTGGGATTGACTGAATGTGAGAGCTGAGGGTCATGGAGAGGAAGCATCAATGATGTTGCTCACACTAGATTTCTAGATTGGACAAATGGTTATAATATGTTGCCATTATTGACACTTGTGCTTTTGTTTTGAAGGGGAGCAAGTTTGGGAAGGAAATGATGAGATTAGCTGTGATTATGCTGAGTTTAGATGTGCCTGGAAAAAAATCTAAATAATAATATGAAATAAGCAAAGTCTGAAGCACAAGAAAAATATCAAAGCTAAACATATATATTTTAGAGTTATATACATGCTGATAATTCTGGCCAAATTATAAAATAGTTAATCCAGAAAAAACTAAGATTGAATCAAGATGATGTTGTGAACAAACACTTTCACTCTCCTGTCCTATATGCAAAGAAGGGACAGCGAGAGTGAGGCAAATAGCAGATAAAGGGAGGTTCAAAAATAAAATATATAACGGAAGAATATTTGTGATGAATTGGAAATGTTCAGTCTCAGACTATAAAGAGCATATAAAATATAATCTTTAGAAATATATAGTTTTCCTTTTTTTGGAAGATAGTGGATTAGAGGCTTTTGTATGTCTCAGCCACGTGGAAACAGGAAAATAGCACATAAAAACGAACTCTGAGAGTGTTAATTCAAGAAGAAAGACAATAATTCACCAGAATAGCCAAGGACAACCCAGACCCTGGAGAGGAGAAGGTGGGCAAGCAGTTCCTGTTATGGCTTTTGGCTGATAAATATATGAGTGAAGCCCCACTACGTGAGAGGGTTAGTTACTCTCCCTCTATGTCTCTCCTTTCCTCTGGGGATCTGTGCAACCCAGGCCAAGGGAGAGCACCACTTTTCTCTCAAGCCCTGGAGCTAACTTGGGGAGAGGCTGAGAGACAGACAGAGGGAAAGACACTGGGAAAAGCTGCAGGCATTTTCCCAGACCTAGGGCTGAGAAGAGGATGTCATTTTAAACCTAGTCTCATAGAAAATCAGATAAGGAGTGGGAGAGAGGCAGATACCACTCCCCTGGAAATCTAATCCTCACCACAGTTTACCCCTAAGGAAGGAGGGAGTGCAGCCTCCCAAAGCTCTTTTGGGTCAAAGAAAACATGAACATGGTGCCAGGTATTGAATGTAGCAGCACAAAAGCCCTGGAATAGACATGTAGGATGGATGACCCCTGCAATGGGGACATCTCTTGCCTCCATTCCCCTCTTCAGTGCACTGTTGTAGACTCAGCAGTGGCCCTTCCAGTTAGGGCCTGAGGAGTATGAGCTGAAAGAAACCACTTCTCGGCCAAGCACAGTGGCTCACACCTGTAATCCCAGCACTTTGGGAGGCTGAGGCAGGTGGATCACCTGAGGTCAGTAGTTCGAGACCAGCCTAACCAACATGGAGAAACCCCATATATACCAAAAATACAAAATTAGCCAGGTGTGGTGGTGCATGCCTGTAATCCCAGCTACTGAGAAGGCTGAGGCAGAAGGAGAATTCCTTGAACCCGGGAGGCGAATGTTGTGGTGAGCCGAGATCGTGCCATTACACTCCATCCTGGGCAACAAGAGTGAAACTCAGTCTAAAAAAAAAAAAAAAAAGAAGAAGAAAAGAAAAAGAAATCAGTTCTCAGGATTTTTTAGCCTCTCCAACCCCAATGAAGGTGAACACATGCTGAGAGAGGACACTTTTTATGCTCTCCATTGCCTCGGCCACCACCCCTATCTGTTAGCTCTTATTCTTAAGTGCCATCTGCTAAACTATAGCCTGAAATATACCACCAAACAAAAATACATCACTGCAATAAGAAACATCTGAGAAAGCCACTGCATGAATCTATCTGCAGCCAAGGAACCTGTATGGAGCCTCAGCACCTTGAAAGCACTCAAAAATAAAGCCAATTGATTATATGCAACATATATCACGGTCATGCCATCAAGAGTAAAAAGAATAAAAAATAAAGAAGTACCACTGAAATTAAAAAAAATAAAAACAAACAAAAAAAGTCTCCGAATCATCAGCTCCCTGAGATGAGAAGGAATTGGCACAAGAACTGAATGTCAGAGTTTCTCATCACCTCAAAATAATACCACTAGCTCCCAAGCAATGAATCTAAATCAGAACAAAATGTCTGGAATGACAGATATAGAACTCAGAATATGGATGACAAGGAAACTCAACTAGATTCAAGAGAAAGTTGAAATTCAACTCAAAGAAGCCAGAAAAATTATCCAAGACTTGAAAGGCAACAGAACTATATTAAGCTATATTAAGATGGAACCAAACAGAAACTTCTAGAATTGAAAATTTTCCTATAAGAACTTCAAAATTCGGTTGGAAGCCTTAACAACAGGCAAGACCAAGTAGAAGAAGGAATTTCAGAGCTCAGAGTTTGATCCTTTAAATTAACCCAGTCAGACAAAAGTTAAAAAAAAAAGAATTTAAAAAACAAACAGAGCTTTTGAGAAATATTGGTTAATGTAAAGTGACAACATTTACTATTTATTGGCTTTCCCGAGAAAGAAGATAAAGTAAGCAACTTTGAAAACATATTTGAGTATATAATTCAGGAAAATTTCCACATTCTTGCTAGAGAGGTCAACATGCAGACATAAGAAATCCATAGAACTCCTGCAAGATAATATACAAGATGACCATCCCCAGGTCACATAGTCATCAGAGTATCCAAGGTTGATGTAAAGAAAAAAAAAAAACTTAAAGGCAGGTAGAGAAAATGGTCATATTACCTATAAAAGGAAATTCATCAGACTAATAGTCTCAGCAGAATTCTCAGCAGAAATCTTATAAGCCAGAAGGAACTGGGTCCCCTTTTTAGCAGTATTAAAGAAAGGAAATGCCAGCCAAGAATTTTTATATCTTTCCACACTAAGTTACATAAACAAAGGACAAGGAAAGTCATTCCCAGACAAGCATTTGCTAAAGGAATTCATTGCCATCAGGCCAGCCTTATAGGTATGCTTAAGGACGTTCTAAACATGGAAACAACATAACAATATCTGCTACCACAAAAGCTCCCACAAGCACATAACTACAGATCCTATAAAGCAACTACACAATCAAGACTACAAAGCAACTAATTAACACTACAACAGGAAAAAATCTCTCATATCAATATTAATCTTAAATATAAATTATCAAAATGCTCCACTTAAAGGCAGAGAGTGGCAAATTTCATGAAAAACAAGAAGCATCCCTCTGCTGTCTTTAAGAAAACCATATTTATGTAATGACTCTCATAGGCTCAAAGTAATGAGAAAGAGAAAGACCTATCACACAAATGAAAAATGAAAAAGAGCAAGTGTCACTATTCTTGTATCAGATAAAACAGGCTTAAATGAACAACAGTAAAGGACAGAAGGGGATTTCATAATAATAAAAAGTCTAATTCAACAATAGGCTTAACTATTCTAAATATGCTTGCAACCAACAATGGAACAACCAAATTTATAAAACAACTATTTGTAGACCTAAAAAAGACTTATACGTACACACAATAATAGTGACATCTTCAACACCCCACTGACAGCATTAGATAGCTCATTGAGGAAGAAACTAACAAAGAAATTTGGGACTTAAATTGGAAGTTGACCAGTTGGACTTAATTGATTTCTACAGAATAGTTTATCCAACAATCACAGAATATACGTTTTTGTTCATCTGCACATAGAACATACTCTTAAGATTTACCACATGCTTGACCATAAATTCAGTATCAAACAAAATGAAAGAAAATTAGAATCATACCGAGAATTTTCTTGGACCAAAGTGGAATAAAAATAGAAGTCTCTCAAAACCACACAAGTACATGGAAACTACACAACTGACTCTTCAATGACTTTTGAGTAAACAATAAAATTAAGGAAGAAATCACAAATTTATCTAAAATGAATGGAAATAGAGGCACAACATATCAAAACCTCTGGGATGTGGCAGAAACAGTGTTAATAGGCAAGTTTATAGCTCTAAATGCCTACATCAAGTAGATCGAAAGATCTCAAATTAACAAACTAATCTCACACCTGAAGAAACTAGAAAAACAAGAACAAACTAAACCCAAAGCTAGCAGAATAAAATAAATAACTAAAATCAGAGCATAACTGCATGAAATTGAAACCCAAAAAACCATAAAAAGGATCAATAAAACAAAAAGTTGACTTTTTCAAAGGATAAGATAAATAAGATTCATAGACCACAAGCTAGCTTACCAAAGGAAAAAAAGAGAAAATCAAAATAAGCTCTTAGAAATGACAAAGATGCATGGCAACCAGTACCACAGAAATAGAAAAGATCCTCAGAGATTATATTAACATCTCTATGCACACATACTAGAAAATCTAGAGGAAATGGATAAATTCTTGTAAATCAACAACTTTCCAAGATTGAAAGAGGATGAAAAAAGAATCCCGAACAGACCAATATCAAGTAATAAAATTGAACCAATAATTTAATCCTTACTAATCCAAACAATGCTGTGGATGAGATGAATATACAGCCAAATTTTACCAGACATACAAAGAAGAGCTGCTGCCAATTCTACCAGAACTATTCCGACAAAGCAAGGAGGAGGAACTCCTTCCTAACTCCTTCTACAATACCAGTATCATCCTGACACCAAATCTGATAAAAACTCAAAAAAAAAAAAAAGTGATAACTACCGGCAACTATCACTGATTAAAATATATGAAAATATGCTCAGCAAAATATTAGCAAACCAAATCCAACAGTACACCAAAAGTTAATTCACCACAACCAAGGGGGCTTCATTCCTGGAATGCAAAAGTGGTTCAACGTACACAAATCAATAAATGTGATTTACTACAAAAATAGGATTAAAAGCAAAAACTATATGATTATCTTAATAGTTGCAGAAAAAGCATTTGATGAAATCCAGTATCCCTTCATGATAAAAATCCTCTACAAACTAGGCATTGAAGGAAAATACCTCAAACTAATGAGTCACCAATGACAAAACCATAGCCAACATCATACTCAATGGGTAAAAGTAAGAAGCATTACCCCTAAAACTGGAACAAAACAAGGATGTCCATTCTCACCACTCCTATTCAATGTACGATGGGAAGTCGTAGCCAGATAAATTAGACAAGAAAAAGGAATAAATAGCTTCCAAATGGAAGAGGAACTCAAATTATCTGCCTTCACTGACAATATGATTATATACCTAGAAAACCATAAAACTTCTGCCAAAAGACTCCTAGGTCTAATAAATGACTTCAGCAAAACCTTAGGCTACAAAATCAGTGTACAAAAATCAGTAGCATTCCTATACACCAATAATGTCCAAGCTGAGAACCAAATCAAAAACACAATCCCATTTATGATAGCCACACACACACAAATACCTACGAATACATCTAACCAAGGAAATGAAAGATCTATACAAGGAGAACTACAAAGCACTGCTGAAAGAAAACATATGTGACACAAACAAATGGAAAGGTACATCATGCTCATGGATTAGAAGAAACAAAATTGTTAAAATGGCCATACTGACCAAGGCAGTCTACAGATGCAATGCTATTCCTTTTAAGTTACCAATGCAATTTTTCACAGTATTACAAAAGACAGTCCTAACATTAATATGGAACACAATGGGAGCCCAAATATCCAAAGCAATACAAAGCTAAAGTGATACAGCCAGAGGCATCATATTAATTGACTTCAAACTAAACTACCAGACTACAGTAACCAAAACACTATGGTGCTGGTATAAAAGAGGCACATAGACAAATGGAACCACAATCCCAAAATATGTGTGAGAAAATATTGCTGAACAAATAGAGGTAATTTAAGGGAGTTGACCCTAGAATTTCTCTTGGAGAAGAGAAATTGTAGACTTATTGTCTTAGATACAGGAAAAGTAAATTGTCAACAAAAACATGTGTTACTGGAAAGTTTCTTTGAGCATGGAAACCAAATTTTTAGTCATAAATTTAAAGGGAGACAAGTCAGCATATTTGCTTATTTTTGAAAATTAGGTGGAATTTTGGATGTAATCATAATTGGAGTTTTGCCAAGTGGGTAACACAGAGGGAGAGTGAGTTAGGTGTTTTGATTTTATTAAAGAAGAAATTGTGATGATGGACCTAGAAGTACAAGCTGCATACAGAGTATATGGCAGGCCTGTGGACAGTGGTAGACACAAAAGTGGTAGAGTCAATGGATTGTATGATCCAGATAAATTAAGGCCTTGTTCATCTGTGTACACAGTAAATGAGTTGAAATGTTAGGAAGTGGTAGTGAGTCTGTTTTAAATTAAGGTTTTGGATGCCATATACATATTGGTAATAAAAATATCTAGGTAAGGAATATGAGATGAGGTGGGCAAATGGGATGAAGAAAAATATTTTAAATGAGGATGTGAAAGATCTTGAATTTAAAGTGGTATGGACCTTAGAACTAGTAAATCTTGAAGGCTACATAATAAGCAACAATGATTAGCAATAAAGAGACGTATGATGACCCAGGTGTTAAAACTTAAATGAAAGCTTTATATTGATCACAAAATTTCAAAATAGCTTGGGGTATAGCCAGATGACATGAGTTTCAAAAACGTTAGGATTATAGGAAGTAATGAGAAATATCTGAAACCACCAATTAGGAGCTAGTAGAACACTCCTCTACCTCCAGACACAGGCCTGTGGTAGGGATGTGGTGTGGGAGAAATAAGTAGCTACCCTTAAGAGAGCTATAGAAGAAATGACTCTTAGAAAGTTGAATTATGAGAAAGAATGTGTGGAGAGGAAGTTTAAGGTGTAGGAGAGATCTGTCGGTTAAAACATATGTTTTAAAGGGGATGGTGGAAGGATTTGAAGAATTAAGGAAGAGTCTGAGATGAGGAGATAGAGAGCAGGGAAGAATTGAGATAAAAAATATGTAAAACAAAGATACCTTACTTGTCTTTTAATTAAAAATGAATAATTGATTCTCATTATAGCCTCCTGAAGCTTGACCATGGTGGTGATTATGGCATCAGAGTTGGCTCAAGTGATAGTTCTGTGGAAGACTCAGAGCTCTGTTGGCCTCACTTACATATCACTGAGTGTGGTGACACAGCTGAGAAGTGGCTGAATACACCATTGCACATGCAGCTAGATGGCTTCACATTACCCTAGAACCTCTGAAACTTTGTAGGCTGTCTTTTACATACAGATTTGGGCTGATATTTCCTGTTGCATACTAGTATTTTGTGCATTTAGCTGCTAATGATTGTCTTAATATGTGTATTAGCCAGGGTTCTCTAGAGGGATAGAACTAATAGGAGAGATATATATGTGTGTGTGTGTGTGTGTGTGTGTGTGTGTGTGTGTATAAAACAGGATATATATATGTAAAAAACAGGATATATATATATATATATACACACACACACACATATATATATATATAATGGTGTGTTTATTAAGTATTAACTCAACCATCAAGAGGTCCCACAATAGGCCATCTGTAAGCTGAGGAGCAAGGAGAGCCAGTCTGAGTCCCCCAGCTGAAAAGCATGGAATCCAGATGTTCCAGGGCAGGAAGCATGTAGCACAGGATAAAGATGTAGGCCGGGAGGCTAGGCCAGTCTAGTCTTTTCACGTTTTTCTGCCTGCTTTATATTGTAGCCATACTGGCAGCTCATTAGCTGGTACCCACTCAGATTAAGGGTTGGTTTGCCTTTCCCAGCCCACTGACTCAAATATTAGTCTGCTTTGGCAACACCCTCACAGACACACCCAGGATCAAGTTGACACCCAGTATTAATCACCACAAGTCCCCCCTTGTCAGCTTGAACCCATATACATCTTCTGAGATAATACACAATATTCAAATAAAGACAATAATAGGGTTATAATTACAGATGATATAATGCAACTATCCTTTGTACAACCAGAAACACACCAATCAGAAATGCAAATACTATCATGTAAAGTTAACAATACTTACATGCTGATATGAAGTCAATAAATCTTATGTCACATGATAAAGGAAAAAGGAAATAAAATATATTTTCTTAGTACAAGTGTATACATGCACAAACATGTTTTTAACAAAAGAAGGAGGAAATACTCATGGTAATTACAGTCCTTGTTTCTGCAGCTGGTCACGTGACCACAGCTGGTATTGATGACTACCTCTTTCTACTACCCATTCTGTATTCCCTTTGCTTTCAGCAAGCACCTCAGCAGGTCATAACTCTTTTCCTGGTGGAGTGACCCAAACCCTCATTCCTGAAGGATCTGGACCATTTGTAATCCTGCCTGGATTGGGCTATTGCAGTTTCCCATTAACCTTAATCAGAGGGCATGATAATACTAAGAGACGCTCTAATGGATCTCCTGTATTCCATGCATACTCTTCCTCACCGCCCTTGTGGAGTAGTAGACTGATTTCATCTTGATAGTCCAGGTCAGCTGCCCCAGCCAACGCTGTAACTTCCTTCTCAGCCTGATGAATTAGAGATAGGAGGAGCCCAAAGTGTCCAGGTGGCAATCTTAACTTCCAGTTTAATGGAATCATTGTTCTGTCTTCTGGTGGCAGTGTTCCTGTCTCTGGAACTAAGACCTCTAGGCCAGCAGAATGTAAAGTCACAGGAACAGGAAGCAAAAGTTTTGCTAGTGGATCAGTAGGGGTGATGATGAGTGGTGCCACTTCCACTTCCACCCCTTGATTCCTGGACCTGTGAATCCTGGCTATGGGAGAAACAATACCATATATTGGATGCTGATTCAGAGCATAGACAGCCTTCTAAGGAAATTTGCCCCAGCCCTGCAAAATATTGTCCCCTAGTTGGCACTG
Source organism: Pan paniscus (assembly GCF_029289425.2). Lineage (NCBI taxonomy): Eukaryota > Metazoa > Chordata > Mammalia > Primates > Hominidae > Pan > Pan paniscus. Next base: position 41,323,898 of record NC_073258.2, on the reverse strand, counting down.
TAATTGTAACTTCAAAAGGCCACTCCACTGTTCTGTCAATCCAGCTGCCTCAGGATGATGGAGAACATGGTAAGACCAGTGAATTCCGTAATCATGAACCCACTGCCACACTTCTTTAGGCGTCATGTGAGTGCCTTGGTCAGAGGCAATGCTGTATGGAATACCATGATTGTGGATAAGGCATCCTGTGAGTCCACTGATGGTAGTCTTGGCAGAAGTGTTGTGTGAAGGACAGGCAAACCCATATCCAGAGTAAGTGTCTATTCCAGTGAGGACAAACCTCTGTCCTTTCCATGATGGTAGAGGTCCAATGTCTGCCACCAGCTGACTGATCACCCTGAGGAATGGTGCCATATCGAGGGCTAAGTGTTGGTCTCTGCTGCTGGCAAATCGGGCTTTCAGCAGTGGCTATAGCCAGGTCAGCCTTGGTGAGTGGAAGTCCATGTTGCTGAGCCCATGCATAACCTCCATCCCTGCCGCCATGGCCACTTTGTTCATGGGCCCATTGGGCAATGAAAGGGGTAGATGGGGAAAGAGGCTGAGTGGTGTCCACAGAACAGGTCATCCTATCCACTTGATTATTAAAATCCTGCTCTGTTGAGGTCACTCGTTGGTGAGCACTCACATGGGATACAAATAGCTTTACAGGTTTTGACCACTGACAGAGGTCTATCCACATACCTCTTCCCCAAATTTTTCTTTTTCTTTTTCTTTTTTTTTTTTTTTTTTTTTTTGAGATGGAGTCTCGCTCTGTCACCCAGGCTGGAGTGCAGTGGTGTGATCTTGGCTCGCTGCAAGCTCCGCCTCCCGGGTTCACACCATTCTTCTGCCTCAGCCTCCTGAGTAGCTGGGACTACAGGCGCCCACCACCATGCCCAGCTAATTTTTTGTGTTTTTAGTAGAGACGGTGTTTCACAGTGTTAGCCAGGATGGTCTCAATCTCCTGACCTCGTTTGTGATCTGCCCGCCTCGGCCTCCCGAAGTGCTGGGATTACAGGTGTGAGCCACCGTGCCTGGCCCCAGATTTCTTTGTCACCAATTTTCCGATCATGCTTCTGCCAAGACCCTGAACATCTAGCAAACCACTGGCTACAGCCCGTGAATCAGTATATAATCACACATCTGGCCATTTCTCCTTCCATGCAAAGTGCACAACCAGGTGCACTGCTCGAACCTCTGCCCACTGGGAAGATTTCCCTTCACCACTGTCCTTCAGGGATGTCCTGGAAAGGGGCTGTAATGCTGCAGCTGTCCACTTTCGGGTGGTGCCTGCATATCGTGTAGAACCATCTGTGAACCAGGCCCTAGTCTTCTCTTCCTCTGTCAATTGATCATAGGGAACTCCCCACGAGGCCATCAGTGCAGGCTGGGGGAGAGAAGGCAGAGTGGCATTCCATGGGCATTTGAGCAACTTCCTCATGTAACTTGCTTGTGCTTTCAGAACCTGCTCAAGCCCGATCACGTATATACAACTTCCATTTGATGATGGAATGCTGCTGTGCATGGCCCACTTTATGGCTAGATGGGTCAGAAAGCGCCCAGTTCATAATAGGCAGTTCAGGTTGCATGGTGACTTGATGACCCATGGTCAAATGTTCAGTTTCTAGCAAAGCCCAGTAACAGGCCAAAAGCTGTCTCTCAAAAGGAGAGTAGTTATCTGCATAATATGGCAGGGCCTTGCTCCAAAATCCTAGAGGCCTCCGCTGTGATTCACCTATGGGGGCCTGTGAAAGGCTCCAAACAGCATCCCTATCTCCACTGACACCTCAAGTACCATTGGATCTGCTGGGTCAGATGGCCCAAGTGGCAGAGCAGCTTGCACAGCAGCCTGGACCTATTGCAGAGCCTTCTTCTGTTCTGGACCCCACTCAAAACTGTCAGTCCTTTGGGTCACTTACTAAATGGGCCAGAGTAACACACCCAAATGAGGAATGTGTTGCCTCCAAAATCCAAATAGGCTCACTAGGCATTGTGCCTCTTTCTTGGTTGTAGAAGGGGCCAAATGCAGCAACTTATCCGTTTCCCATTAACCTTAGAAGGAATATCTCAACAGACCCCACACCACTGGACCCCTAAAAATTTTACTGACCCCTGAATTTTAGTCAGATTTATTTTCCATCCTCTGGCGCATAAATGTCTCACCAGTAAGTCCAGTGTATTTGCTACTTCTTGCTCCCTGGATCCAATCAGCATAATGTCATCAATGCAGTGGACCAGTGTGATATCTTGTGGAAGTGACAAGCAATCAAGGTCTCTCCGAATAAGATTATGACACAAAGCTGGAGAGTTGATATACCCCTGAGATAGAATGGTAAATGTATATTGCTGGCCTTGCCAGCTGAAGGCAAATTGCTTTGGGTTGGCCTTATGGACAGGAATGGAGGAAAAGGCATTTGCCAAGTCAATGGCTGCATACCAGGTACCAGGTGATGTGTTAATGTGCTCAAGTAGTGAAGCCACATCTGGTACAGCAGCTGCAATTGGAGTCATCACTTGGTTAAGCTCATGATAATCCACTGTCATTCTCCAAGATTCATGTGTCTTCTGCACAGGCCAAATGGGAGAGTTGAATTGGGATGTGGTGGGAATCACCACTCCTGCATCTTTCAAGTCCTTAATTGTATCACTAATCTCCACAATCCCTCCAGGAATGTGATATTGTTTTTGATTTACTGTTTTTTTAGGTAGAGGTAGCTCTAATGGCTTCCATTTGGTCTTTCCCACTAACAGCCCTCACCCTACCAGTCAGGGAACCAGTGTGGGGGTTCTGCCAGCTGCTAAGTATGTCTATGCCAATTATGAATTCTGACACTGGGGAAATGACTACAGGATGAGTTTGGGGACCCAGTAGATCCACTGTAAGTCAGACCTGAGCTAAAACACCATTAATTACCTGACCTCCATAAGCCCCTACTTTAACTGGAGGACCACAATGATGTTTTGGGTCCCCTGAAATCAAAATCAGCTCACAGCCAGTGTCCAGTAGTCCCAGAAATGTCTGATCATTTCCCTTTCCCCAGTGCACAGTTACCTGGTAAAATGCCAGAGGTCTCCTTGAGGAAGGATGGGAGAATGATTAATAGCATAAATTGTTGGTAGTGTAGTGGGGTTCTTCCTCAAGGGCACCTGGCCTCCCCTTCATTCAAGGGGTTCTGGGTCTGTAAACTGGCTCAAGTCTGGACATTGGTTGAGGGGCCGTGATTCTCTTTTTTTGTAATTCAAATTAATCTTTTATCCATTCAACCTAGAAGTTTTCTGCTTATATAAATTAAGTAGGAATGAAGTAGGCTTCCTGTCAATTTCACTTCTAGGAACACCATGATTAACTAGCCAATGCCAGAGCTCTACATGAGTCAGACTATTCTATTGCGCTTTGCCTCTGCTGTCCATTATGGTAGCTATGCCCACCTTGCCTTTGAAAGGTTGAGGTTCCTTGCCTTGGAAGGTTGAGTACTGCCACTCGGCCACTGCCATCTGGGGATCCAATTCTTCCCATTGTATTTACATTTCGTGGTTGAGTGACTGCAGTTCCCACTGTTAGATCTGACATACAGAGAAGAGCAATTACAGGGCTCTTCAAAGATACAGGTGCTGCCCTTACAAATCTCTTTTGCAAGGCATTGATCAAGGGTATATCTTCTGGACTGTCCCAGCTGGGATGACTATCCGGTCTAAAGTGACTAATCCACTCCACTACCCCAATCTCCCTAAGCCTTTGGATCCCTTCCTCTACATTAAACCAAGGTAGATCAGTCATTTTCAGCTTGCGCACAGTGGGCCGTCTTTTCATCCATATTTCAGCTAAGCAAGCAAATAAACTATTAGAACTTTTTTTTAACACCCCAAGCTGCAACATTAAATGCAGAGTCCCAGTTAGTGGGCCCAAATCAATAAATTTGGCCTGATCCAACTCTATGTTCCTTCCACCATTATCCCACAGCCTTAATATCCATTCCCATGTCTGTTCTCCAGATGTCGGCTTACATAAATTAGAAAACACAAAGCAGTTATTTTCTAGTGTAGCACAGCTCCTCGTGGGTCACATCTGAACCTCACCTGTAGGGGCCCGCCAGGACTTTAGTCAAGTTATAGGTCTAGAAGCAAACAGGGGTGTTGGAGGTGGCTCCTGAGGTGAATCAACATTATCTTGCCTGGCAACTGCCTCATAGTCACACCCAGGATCAATACTTTCCACCCTTCAATCCAATCAAGTTGACACTCAGTATTAACCATCACAATATATGTGTGTATATGCCCCCATAACATGCCCTATTTGTAAAGTGGCATTTCCTTCTCATTACATTCTATATGAACTTACTATTTGTTACAGTAACTGCTGGAGTGCTTACAAATTTTAAAAATATATGTTTTATACCTATGTGTAAATACCTAATGATAGCATGTATATAAACACAGATGACAAATACATCAATGCAAATAAATGTACTAAATTGCTGTTATTTCATTAAAATAATGTAAAATATATGCAATAGGTAAAATAATATAAATGTATGGTATGCAATAATAAGAGCTAACATTTCTTGTCTCATGTTATATGTTAGATGCAATCCTAAAACTGTTACATATATTCTCTTACCTAGTATTCATGAATGACACTATAAAGTAAGTACTATTATTAACCACATTTTCTAAATGAGCACATTGAAGCATAAAGAGATTAAAGAATTTGCACGTGGACCACTCACATATTTTGGACAGAGACCATGATTTAAACTCTGACTCCAGACCCAACACTTTTAATTATTATGCTATTCTGTTTCTCAGTCAGTGCACAGCATAGAGTTTTATACTCAAATTATTACATCAAGGAATGATAATTTAATGAAGTGAAACATCATTTACTTTGACACAAGAGCATATATTGAGATATGAGAAAAAGTATTAACTTATATTTTGTTAAAGTTTAAATATTTGCCACTAATTTATTATTTCACTCACTATTGCATGCCTATGTTCATGATAATGTTAAACTATGAGAGGGATTGGTTAAGAGTAAACAAAATATGTTATTTAACTAATAGATAATATATGCTATGAACACAAATGTGTGTGTGTGTATGTATGTGTGTGTGTATGTATGTCTGTGTGTGTGTGTATGTATGCTAGTTGAAATAATTCAAGTTCCATGTTACTTGAAAGAATTGAAGCACTAGGAAAGTCGGTGATTACTTCAGGCTAAAGGAGTAATGAGCGAGAATTAACCACAAGGAGAGTTGAGCTGAGCTATGAAGTATGTAATATGGGAATTTCAAGTAGAAGTACCAGTGAGCATACACCAATAGAAAAAATTGTATATTTACACAATGGCAACTAGCTTGATTTAGTTGGAGAGCTATTGTTTACAAATAAGAAGTAATGGTCAGTAGGATAGAATAATAAATAGAAAAAACATTATTGAAGGCATGGATTAGATGATAATTTTTTCAAGTTTATTTAAGATATAGTGAAGGATCTGAAAATGTTCTATCAAAAAATGCTGTGATGATAACAGCTATATTTTGGAAAGATTAATCTGGAAGATGTTAATAAGTCAACACAAGAATTTCTCAATTGTAAAATCACTATGGGGGCTTTTATAATAAATGAGGGAAAAAGGAGGCTCTTTTTAGACTTTTCCTTAATTTAAACAGTAAAGTTTGGTAGCTTTAATTTTATAACTACATGACCTTAGAGAGAAATTACTAATCTCCTATTTCAAACCCCTAAAACTTCTGATAGCAATTAAAGAAAATAAAACCTAAACTAACATTAAATTTTTTACTAAATAATAAAATGTTCTTAGAATATATTCCTCAGTTTAATTTTTTCCTCATAGTTGTTTCTGTGTGAGTGGGTGTGTGAGTACTCCATGGGTGTTATGATATGCAATGAATCCCACTTCCTCTTTGTGTTCTGAAAGAGGCAGTAAATAACAATGAGCAACTCAATATACTCCTTTGCTTTCATCACTTCAGCCTTATATTGGATGAAATAACTGTTTAAAAAATAAAACCTACTATGACTAAAGACCATGTTCTGCAATAGCAGCTGAAGATCTCTCCTGCCAAAATCCATCGCACAAGAACAGCATTTGACACACCTACATTTATCCACCATCTTTTAAATTTTTGTATTGAAACCTCCACTTTCATCAAATAAATAACATACAAGAAACTATATATGATATATAATTATTGTATATAATAAAATTGTTTTATTTATACTTTATTATATACAATAATTACATATAATTTTATATATAATTTATAAGATAGTATAAAGTATTATAATTATATATAATTTTAAAGTGGCAAGCAGGGCAATATATATGAGAGTTAAAGATTCATACCATCAATTACTTTTTATACTTGGTTCGGTTCTGTTATATTTTAGGTAACTAAACATCTGGAAGTTTCTGACCTCAAGAGAAAAAATTATTTCCAAAATCCTTCAAAGTTAAGAATTAATAATGGCTTAAGTGCAAGTTTAGTTACCTTTTCTGAAAGAAGTTAAACCCACTGTAGGTGAGTAGTACTGAATATTTTTTTCTCTAATTAGTGAGAAAGCTTTCATGTTTGGTCCCATTATTATGCCCGAACGTTTCCAGATTATTATTGCAGGTCCAGTTATTTTTGTAAGAAAATTGGCCGTAGGAAACTTTACCTTTAAAATAATCCTGACAAATAAAAATGAATTTGCATTTTAATATTCCATTATTATATAAGCATAGAATGTAACAAAAAAACTTGAAGAATTAGCAGAACTTAGGACTGATAACTCTACATACTCAACTGCTTTTGTATTCTCTTCTCGGTTTAGATGGAAAAACAAAAACAAAGTGAAAAGCGTGACATTCATTGTGCTGTATTATTTCTGTGATTAAACATGTAATTTGGAAGTAAGAACACATTGTAAATATGGCTAAACAAAACATTCCTCCTTTATGTAGAGGGGGTAATTAGGCATATGTGGCTGACAATTCCAGGAGCCCAAAAGTGGGGTTTTCTTCCCAGTAATCTAAACTTGTCAAATGTATTTTTAAATGAAATGTTTCTCAGCTTTCTTTGTTTTGGAATTCAGGAAGTTGTCAGCATATACTAAGTCCAGATATCTAAATGTGCCGAAAATGATGTGTGCAGTATCTAAAAATATTTGTTTTTAAGGCAAGCAACATACAAATTTAAAATAAATCAGTTATTCATTCTTTTTCCTTGTCTATTTCTAGATATGAAAGCTGAATTATTCTCCTCTTTAAGCAACAACCTTCAGCTGAAGCTAGGATTTCTCTACAAATGTCAGGACTTTATTTGGTTCAGAGAAATTGGGTAGTCTTTAATGAAATCTAGGAATTTTGTCTATTTGCTGAACTGTTTTATAATATTTCATAAGAGTAATCATAGACTGTTTTTTTTGGCCTGCCAAGACATTTGACACTGCTGATATTTTGAAAATGCATATACACCTCAGTTATCTGAAAACAAGATTTTCTACAACCTCAGCTAGCCAGTGAAGTCCCAATGTTTATGAAGATTTTCCAGCCACCCAACCGTCAAAATCTGTGTCTTATTCTAGAAGGGATCATTGGCTCTTACATTGAATTGATTGACTCTATTGTAATAATATTAATAAACTTGTTTTGAAATATTCTCTTCTACAGCAAATTATATAAAATAAGTTAGAAAAATTGACAGAAAGATACATTTAGTACTAAAGATCTCTTAGGCACAGGAGATGAAATGAACGACAACTTTATCAAAGGTACCAAAAAGCAATGATATGGAAATTGTATTTAGTGACAGAAAACAGCTTGTATACTTTCATCGTCTTGGACAGTATCACTATATTAATATTCAGCTCAGTCACTCATGTTTCTTAGAAACATGAGTCATTTTTTAAAAGCTAAATTAGGTTCCATATATTATTTTTAAAGGGGCATGGCAGTGCATCAAATATTAGATTGATATCTCTCAGGGGGAAAATAATTATTCTTTCTTTTAAGCTTCATGGCTTAAATGTATCTTTAGAAAATTACTCCACAGGTAAAAATTCATTCCCCAAAAATGGAAAGGTGAAGTGGTATTAGTGGATATAATATGCCAGTTATTGAAAACTGAAATTGGAATGACTTATCACTAATCATTCTAAAAACAATCTTTTTTTTTTACATTGTAGAAACTGTTTTAGTTTACATTATTTTGTTTTGATAGAAGCAGGAGGCAGAGAAATTCTAGGCAGAAAGGGGCATGTCCCTGGCAAAACCCCACCTTTGAGCCAAAAAGCCTGAAACCCATGGCCTAAAGTCAGAATTTCTATCCCTGCTTGCCCACTCACTTCCAATTGGTTCTTTCTGAATAATGTATTTTTACCAATCAAATGTTGCCTTTTCCAAAACTACCTATAGCCTGCCCCACTCCCCATCCTGTGACTATAAAGACCCCAGACTCGGTTGGTAGAGGAAGAGAAGTGGTAGAGGACGAAAAGTCAAGTAGTGAGGCAATTTAACTTCAGAGGGATGGCTTAACATTGGAGAAGAGCCAGCTGGAGATGGCCAGACTTCAGGGAAGATTATGTGCCTGTTCCATCCCTTCTCCAGCTCTCCTCTCCACTGAGAGCCATCTCCATCACTAAATAAAATTCTCCACCTCCAGCATTCTTCAAGTGTCTTTGCAACCTCATTCTTCTTGGACGCTGGACAAGAGCTCAGGACCCACTGAGTGTTGGTACCAAAAAAAGGCTTTCAAAGTGGTCCTTTGCTCTCACTGGTGGAGGGCAGCCACCCTATGTTATGAGGCAAGGGGGCCGTTGAGCTGATAACACACTGCTGTCCATGAAAGGCAAAGCTAAGAGAACATTGTAACATGCCCTTTAGGGTCACAGGTACTTCCATTTGGGATGGGGCCCACACAGAGCCTGCTCCTGCCAGAGCCCAAAGCAGCACTTGTTCACCCACATCTGGTTGGGCTGTGAGGCCTGCATTGGAGCCTGCTCCCGCAGATACCCAGAAGGGCTGGCCGAAACCCACACTCACTCTCTGAATTGCTCCATGTGCTACAAGAGGTTGAGTATGGTGGGCCAAGTAAATGGGGCACTCATGTGGCAAGTGCAACAAAGCGGTCAAGAAAATCTCCTGAATCAATTTCACAGCCACAACTTTGTGAATTGTATATTCAGAGAAAACTGAGGATTAATGAGATTGAAATGGTTTGGATTTGTGTTCCCAACCAAATGTCATGTCAAATTGTGATCCTCAACGTTGAAGGAGGGGCTTGGTGGGAGGTTATCAAGCCGTGGGGATGGACTTCCTCCTTGCTGTTTGTCTGATAGTGAGTGAATTCTCAGGAGATCTGGTTATTTAAAAGTGTGTAACCCCTCCCTTTTTCTGTCTCTTTCTCTTTCTCCAGCCATGTAAGATGTGCCTGCTTCCCCCTCGCCTTCTGGCATGACTGTAAGTTTGCTGAAGCCTCCCAGCCATGCGTCCTGTAAGGCCTGTGGAACTGTGAGTTAATTAAACCTCTTTTCTTTATAAATTACTGAGTCTCAGGTAGTTATTTATAGCAATGTGAGAATGGACTAATACAGAAAATTGGTACTTGGAGTAAGGCATTACTAAAAAGATACCTGAAAATATGGAAGTGACTTCAGAACTGGGTAATGGGCAGAGGTTGGAATACTGTAGAGGGCTCAGAAAAAGACAGAAAGATGAGGGAAAGTTTGGAATTTCCTAGAGAGTTGTTAAACTGTTGTGATGAAAATGCTGATAGTGTTATGGACAATGGATTCCAGGCTTAGGATGTTTCAGATGGAGATGACAAACTTATTGAGAACTGGAGCTAAGGTCACTTTCGTTATGCATGAGCAAAGAGATGATCCGAAACCGGAACTTATATTTAATAGGGAAGCAGAGCATAAATGTTGGGAAAATTTGCAGCCCAGCCATGTGGTAGAAAAGAAAAACCCATTTTCTGGGGAGCAAAGTAGTTTAGGTAGTTTTCTATGGCAATGTGAGAATGGACTAATACAGAGATTAAGTGAATCATCCCAAGTCACAGAGCTGATAAATGGCAGAATGTGGGCATACACATAAATGTCATCAAAGCAGTTTTTTTTTCTGTTTCCTTTAAGACCTTCCATTTCCACTTTTATTTAGATATTATACATATCAGTATAAATATGTCACATTATAGACCAGATAGAATCAACAGATAAGTGAAACTCACATCTTATTACAGTAAATCATTTTATTCCTTTGAATTCCAAGATGAAATTGAAAGTACTTTACTATGGCAAAACCAATCGGCATTATCCTGAGTTTCCAACTCTTGCTAAAGAAGCCTAGCTTTAATTTACAAGACACAGAACTCCTGCTAAGGTTGTACATGCAGGAAGGGCTTTTGAAATTTTTTACTATTTTAAAAAATGTTGCTCATTCTCCTTTTCTCAAATGGCTTTGTGCCATTGTATATTTCCACCAAGACAGCAGAGGCAGACAAAACAAGGAAATAGGTAAGAGTCTTCCAGAATCAGGTTCCACAGATGGAAATCCAGCCTTTCCACTTCCTTAGATTTGTGACTTTTAACAAGTTATTTATTGCTAAGTGCCTCGTATTTTCTTCTGCAAATGATAATATTAATATTATTTACCTCACAGCTTGTTGTGAAGATTAATGAGTGGAAACTCATTTATATAGGTTAAAAGCTGTGTGTAAAATGCACCTTACGAGCATTACAACAACTCTAAGATGTAGGTGTCTCTATCTTTGTTTTGGAGATGAGGGAAGTGCTTGAGTCATAGAACGTTAACTAACTTGTCCAGTATCAAACTGATGTGTATGGCAGTGCAGGAAATAAAACACAAGCATGATTATAAAGCCTCTATTTTAACCAGTTTGATAATATATTAACCTAGATCTAGGTGGTGTGTGAAATGTCATATTCCCTAAAGTGGTACATTTTTAATGAGTTCAGTAAATGTAAAATTATATAAGTTTGCTTTTCATAAAACTAGACACTCCACTGATTTCTTAAAAAAATGTTTCTAAAGGGTACCTTAGAATTCAAGGCTAAGTAGTTTACCAAAGATAACACTTTACTGACAAAAGTTGCCCTTACCAAATAATAACAGTTACCATTTATTGAGCAACTACTATATTTTAGCCTTTTTCTTACATTATATCCAGATCTCATAAAAACAATGTAACATAGAGACCTATATGTGCAGATGAGCACACTGAGGCTTTTAAAATTTTGGGACATTCACTTAAAGATATCCAAGTATAAAGCTGTAGACCTGTGAAATGAAACCAAGTTGGCTTAGCTCCCAAGTCTATAACTTTTCTACTCTGCAAAAGTGGCAATTACTATAATCTCCCCTGATGGCAAAACATTATATTTACTATGTAAGCACCTACCTAAAGATAATATCTTTATTCATATGAGATAATGTACCTGACATGCTTCCACATTCTTTTTGCTTTATTGTGAACTCAAGAATATTTATGTTAATTCCTTGATTTAATTTGTCATCCATCCTGCTGCCCATTCAACCATCCATCCCTCCATATATGCAACCCTATTCACTCTTTGTTTCATATACCCATTGAACTAATAGGTATTGAACATTTCCTCTGTGCTAGAACTCTGCTTGGTGTTGAGAAAGAAGTGCTATTTTATTTGTGTGTGTGGGGGGAGGGGGGTGGGTGTATAAAACAAGTCTAATTTATAAGGGGAAAATAACACTTTCTTGAGAAGTCATGATTAGCTAGAAGCCTAAAATGAGTTAGCTACTCAAAGGCGAGAGGTGGTTGTATTTAAAGTCTTATTCTTCCAAGTTTTCTTGGACCATCCAATCTTCTCTGAAGAGCACATCAGTGTGCTCTATTTTTTGTCTCTGGTACTCAACTAGTCACTTATTTCCATTAAGGATGGGCAGTGATAAAGGGGTTTGGGGAATGTTTAAATCATTTGAGAAAGCCATATTGACTTCTTGTCCTATTGCTTGTGGTAGTAAACGTGCAAATCATGGCCTAAAGGCAAAAGCAAACAAACAAACAAGCAAAAAAATACTTTGTACTCTGTCATAAATAAAAATCTGCAGAATTACCCTAGTCTTCAAAATTAATGGAATCTTGGGCATTTTCCATACACTACTCATTCCATAATTATTTTATCTATTAATTCAGTTGACCTCTGAAGAAATGAAACAAGCTTTGTATATATGATAACCATGTGAGAGAGTTGCAGTCATTACAAAATAGACGGATTAACCCTAAACTCAGGAAATTAGCAATTTTGTGTGTATGTGTGTATATACACATTTAAATATCTGTTGTGTGTTTTGCATGTGGTTTTAAAAAATCTGATTAGCTAGTTTTTTCTCAAATCTGGACTCTCTTGAACATATTTTGAGGGAGTAATTCTGTTCTCTTCTGAGTTCTTTTGTTTCTGAGTCTTCCTTTTACACATGAAATGTGAACATACATTCTGCCATATAATTTATTCATTTATTTATTATTTAAAGAGCTATCCATCAAGCTCCTGTCATCATCTGTTAGAAATTCATTAGAGTCTTGGACACATAAGGAAACAAATTAGCATCCCATGCCTCATCAAATTTATATTACATGTAGCGAAGACAAACAATAAACCAGCAACTACATGTTCACTGTGTCAGGTGGGGCTAAGGAGATAATTAAGGTTAGGCAAAGAACATGTACCTTGTGTAAATTATATGGTTAGAAAAAACTTTTCTAATGGAACTGGTACTTGAAAACAGACATACAGTTATCTTGCAAAAGCCTTTAAGGCAGATGAAGAGCAAGTGCAAAGGCTCTGAGACAGGAACTTGCTTAGTATATTCATTTTGACTGCAACAAGAAGGGAGATAAAGTGGTAGATACTGAGGCTAGAAAAAAAGTAGAGATATTGAGGATACATGCCTAATCATTCAGGGCATGGCGAGCTGTTTTAAGAACTTTGGGTTTTTTTTTTTTATAGATTTGGGGGTACAAGTGCAGTTTTGTTCTTGTACTATGGGTATATTGCATAGTAATAAAGTCTGGGCTTTTCTTACACTGATCACCAGAATAGTATACTTTGTACCCAACAGGTAATTTTTTAGCCCTAAACTCCCTCCCACCCTCTGACCTGTGGAGTCTCCAGTGTCTGTTATTCCACTTTGTATGTCAACATATACCCATTGTTTAGCTCCCACTTACGAATGAGAACATGAGGTATTTGACATTGAGTTGCTTTACTTGGATAATGGCCTCCAGTTCCATTCATATTGCTGCAAAATACATGATTTTCTTTTTTTTTATGGATTACTAGTATTCCTTTATATATTTGTAAAAGATGACTGGATAAAGAAAATGTGGTATATGTGTATGTGTGTGTATATAAGTAATATACACACACACCATATTTTCTTTATCCAGTCTTCTGTTAATGGACACAGGTTGATTCCATGACTTTGCTATTGTGAATAGTGCTACAATAAGCATACAAGCTCAGATTTATTTTTAACACAATGATTTCTTTCCCCTTGGGTGGATACCCATTAGTGGGATTGCTGGATTGAATGCTAGTTTTATTTTTATCTCTTTGAGGAATATCCATACAGTTTCTCATAGAGTTTATAACTGATTTCCATTCCCACTAACAGTGTATAAGCATCCCCTTTCTCCACAATCTAACCAACATCTGTTGATTTCTTACTTTCTGAAAATAGGCATTCGGACTGGTGTAAGATGACACATCATTGTGGTTGTAATTTACATCTCTCTGATTAAGATTAGAGAAATGTTAGTGGTGTTGAGCATTTTTTCATATTTGTTGACTGCTTTTATGCCTTCTTTTGAAAAATGTGTGTTCATGTACTTTGCTCATTTTTAAATTTTTTTCTTCTTGAGTTGTTTGAGTTCTTTGCAGATTCCGAATATGAGGCATTTGTCAGCTGCATAGTTTTCAAATATTTTCTTCCATTCTATAGGTTGTCTGTTTGCTCTGGTGATTATATATTTTGCTGTATGAAAGATTTTCAGTTCAATTAAGTCCCATTGTTTATTTTTCATTTTGTTGCATTTGCTTTTGATACCTGGTCATAAGTATTTTGCCCAAGCCAGTGTACAAAAGAGTTTTTCCTAGGTTCCCTTCTATGACTTTTTTTTTTAATAGTGTGAGTTCTTACATTTAAGTCTTCTTAAATTAATCGAGTTAATTTTGGTAGATAATGAGGGATATGGGTCCAGTTTTATTCTTCTGCATATGGCTATCCAATTTTCCCAGCTCCATTTATTAAACAGTATCCTGTTGACTTTGTCAAAGACCAGTTGGTTGTAGATATGTGAATTTATTTCTCTGCTCTTTATTGCCTACCATTGATCTATGTTTCTATTTCTGTATCAGTATCATGCCGTTTTGATTACTATAGCTTTGCAGTATAATTTGAATTAAGGTAATGTGATGCTTCTCACTTTACTCCTTTTGCTTAGGATCGCTTTGGCTATTGTGGCTCTTTTTTGATTCTACATAAATGTTAAGTTTTTTTCCCCTAATTCTACGTTAAATGATGTTGATAATTTGATAGGAATTGCATTGAATCTGTAGATGCTTTGAGCATTACGGACATTTTAACTATACTGATTTTTCCAGTTCATAGGCATGGGAAGTTTTTTCATTTGTTGTGTCATCTGTGATTTCTTTCATTAGTGTTTTGTAGTTCTGCTTGTAAAGTGTTCCCTCTCCTTGGTTAAATGTATTCCTAGGTATTTTTATTTTTAGCTATTGTAAATGGAATTTAGTTCTTGATTTTGTTTTTAGCTTGATCATTATTGGTATATAGAAATGCTATTAATTTTTAATTACAATGAATTGAGAAGATAGTAGAGTGATTTTGCCAAGGGAAATGAGTTGATTAGACTTGCATTTAAAAAATATCACTTTACTGTTCGTTTTGAGAATTAACTGTCTAGCAGAGAGTATTGTTAGTTGAGAGATTACAGTGCCTTGGTCTAGGGTACTTGTAACATACAGGGAAAAACACAGAACAAGTAGAAGAAACATGCTTTCTATGTGAATTAGAGGTGATATATGCAATAAAGAGAGGAGACCATAGTAGTTGCAGGATTGAACTAAGTGAGTGGAAGGAAGCAGCTGTTATTTACTAAGATGAGAAAGACAAAGGAGGTTTTAGTGGGTAAGATCAGGAAAACTGCAAGCCGACATCACTAATATATGCCAACACTTTTTATGCATTACTCCATTAGCCCTTACATAAAAACTTACAAATGAGTTATTATCATCTCCTTTGTGTAACAGAAGAAATAAAGAATAAGTGACAGTAAAAAATTATATAAATCTCCACAGATAAGACAGGACATCAGAATTTCAACTCATGTCTCTATTATGATGGCGTCATTGTCTGCACGATACCTGTCTTTTGCATTCTACTTGGCATTACATAAATGTTTACGAGGCTCTTTTCTGACTCTTTGATCCATCTGTAATCACTTAAGTGTATACATACTGTATGTTTTTCTGAAATTCCCATGAGTGTTTTATTTAGAGCAGACATACGGTGAGAGAGTATGAGACAGAATTGCCTCAGTATTGTTACCATACCTGACAAAACAAAAACAAGCAAACAAAAAACTCTTATGACTGCAAGGAAGATAGCCAATATTGCCTTTATGTGACATAACATGATATTTAAATGTTTCATTTCATCACCTAGGTCAGTTATTTTAGTGAATAATGGAAAATTGAAGCTGTAAAATTACAAGCCAGCTGTCGTGTACACACACACACACACACACACACACACACACACACACACACACAGCAGTTAGAATTGTTGAAGACTATTAGTGCTGGAAAGGAACACAGAGGTACCATGTTACTATAGAAAGGACAAAATAGGACACAGTGTGATTACTTGTCAACATCACAAAACTAAAAAATCTGGCTTCAGAGTTTCTTCACTTGTTTGCAGATATATACCTTTCCTTTGTGTTGTGCTATATTCAGAATATTTAATAATATCAATAAAAGTGAGGCTAAGGTTTAAAATGATACAATTTAGAAGCATTTATGGTCCATAGGAATCATTAGCACTGGTTAATATCATGAAAAAAAATAGTAGGTTAGAAGTTTCAGAAAGCTTTTTTTACAAGGTTTTCATATCTTAGAGTTGTAAATTTGAGGAGGTTTGCTGCAAAGATTGTCTAAATAGTGTTTCTATTTGAATAGGGCATGTCTACTTTGCTTAGGGAGTTGTTATTAGTTTCAGTACTGACTGGAAGTGAAAATATCAGGTGCTATTCTGTGAAGGTCTGTCTTGGGAATGAGTAGTCCACTAGAATCTATCAGTTGGTAAAAAATTGTTTGCTGATCCTGTGCCACTTGGAAGCTTTATAAAATCTTTTAGTTCCCTTGAGCCCAAATAAGCAATGAGTATTTCAGTGAATGAAGTAATACCACTAGGTCTTGAAAAATGATACAAAATAATGCCTCTAAGGAAGACCTAATATGAAGAGAGGTTTTTGGTTTTCTTTTAATTGAAAAATTTTAAAAATGTATATATTTATGGTGTACACTACCTTGTTTCAAAATATGTGTACATTGTGGTATGGCTAAATCAAGCTATGCCTTATCTTACATACTTCTCTTTTGGGAAAAACAAAATCTACTCCCTTAATCTCAACTCAACACACTCTCTATTTCACTGTACATGTTTCCAGACACAAAACATATAAACAAAACTATAATTTCAGTATCATTTGTTTTTGCACAAAGGAAAAATAATATATTTAATAAATGAGAATCACCGATTATACTGGCATTCTATATACAAAATTCCCTCATTTCTTAAAGCATTGTTGAGGCGATTGGGTGTGAGTATGTTTGTGTGTTGAGTAAGATTCAAGGTTAGGTGGTTATGAATTACTTATTAAAGGAAAACTCATACAGCATTAATAGCTTTAATTAAAACTGAAGCATTCTTTAAAATAATGGAAACTTTGGATTGTTTCACCACTTTTTGGCAAGAATTCATGTCTAGAATGGAGGAGGAGAAATGTCTGAGAATATAGTGATGTAACGTCCTTGCAAAACACATTAGGTAAATTAAGAAAGAAGCCGTAGGCTTCACATAATAATTCTTGTATGTCTAGACTCAAGTTGTCTAGGATAGATGCTGAGTATATTTGAACCTTTTTATTTTGTCCTTCCATTTTTCAAGTTACCATATTTAGGTACAGAATGCCTTCATTATTACAAGCTATATGGCAAATGTTGACCCTTAAAATCGCAGTTATATAAATGAAGTCAGTCTGAATTAACAAATGCATGTCTTTTCTATAGAGCAAATAAGCCATTTATGTTAAATTATTAACAAAGGACATTTAGAAAATCATAAAAATTAATCATCATGGTTATTATACTTGTGTATGTATGTGTGTGTGTGTCTACATGTGTATGTGTGTATGATCAAACCTTCATTTCTTTAACAGACGAATGCTCTGAAGGTTGAAAGTTAAAATACCATGAGTTAATTTGTGTTTTTATATTAATGTGAAAGCAAATTATTAGGGATACTGAACTATATGAAGCACAAACACGCTGATTTTATTCTATATGTGTTTCACTTATTGGACTGCTTGGGTTTGAATCTTGATGCCAGTACTTGCTAAGTAGGTAATTTTCTTACCCATAAATTGCTTCATCCTCCTGAAATGTTAAATGAGGGCAACAATAGTAACATGTCATAGGTTTGTTGCCATTATTGACATAATTATTAGGTTGGTGCAAAAGTAATTGCTGTTTCAGACTGAATTTTGAATCATTATAACTAGGTTCAAACACATCTTTATTAACCAAAATAGGAACCATTACAATCAACACATTTTTGCCAACAAGAAATAAGTTTGTTTATTCCTGTAGCATAAAAAAATCTGCTCTTTGGCATTCAAAAAACTCTTGGGAAGCATTTTCTGCATCCTGCTGATTGTGGGAGCATTTTCCCTGCAAAAAGTTGTCGAGATGTTTGAAGAAGTGATAGTCGGTTGGCAAGAGGTCAGGTGGATGAGAATATGGCCGATGAGACAAAACTTTGTAGCCCAATTGGTTCAACTTTTGAAGCGTTGGTTGTGCGACGTGGTCAGGCATTGTCGTGGAGACTTGGGCCATTTCTGTCGACCAATGCTGACTGCAGGCCTTGCACTTTTCAATGCATCTCATCAATTTGCTGATGCAATGTTTTACACTGGGATTCAGAAAGCTATGGTGGATCAGACCAGCACCAAACCACCAAACAGTGAATATGACCATTTTTTGGTGCAAGTTTGGCTTTCGGAAGTGCTTTGGAGCTTCTTCTTCGTCCAACCACTGAGCTGGTTATTGCTGGCTGTTGTATAAAATCCAATTTTTATTGCACATCACAATCCAATCAAGAAATTGTTTGTTGTTGCTGTGTAGAATAAGAGAAGATGACACTTCAAAATGATTTTTTAAATTTTCACTCAGCTCATGAGGCACCCACTTATTGAGCTTTTTCATCTTTCCAGTTGGCTTCAAATGGAAAATAATCATAGAATGGTCAATGTTGAGTTCTTTGGCAACTTCTCATGTAGTTATCAGAGGATCCACTTTGATGATTGCTCTCAGTTGGTCCTTGTCAGCTTCCGATGGCCGGCCACTATGCTCCTCATCTTCAAGGCTCTCTTCTCCTTTGCAAAACTTCTTGATCCACAACTGCACTGTACATTCACTAGAAGTTTCTGGGCCAAATGTGTTGTGGATGCTACAAGTTGTCTCTGATGCTTTACGATTCATTTTGAACTTGAATAAGAAAATTGGCTGAATTTGCTTTTTGTCTAACATCATTTCCATAGTCTAAAATAAACATAAAATAAATAGCAAATAATGTCATTAGTAAAAACAAACAAACAAACAAACAAAAACCAAAACATAAAATGAGAAATGCCCATTAAAATGATGCATAACATAACCATATTTAAGAATGTATTTCAATATCAAATGGCAAATTCCAACAATGCAAAACCACAATTATGTTTGCAATCACCTATTAATACATGTAGATATCTTAGAACATTTCTATGTATAATACATGTACAAATAATGCTAATAACTATCAATAATATTTTTCATTTTTACTGATATTTGACATTATTTTCCTGAACTTTACTAAAATTTACCTAATTTGACATGCTGGATGACCTTTTATGTTATTTGGTAACTCTTTTATTTAATGTCTAAAATGTTTTTTGTATTTATAAAATCATATTTATTGTGAAAGTTTTGGATATAAATTTTTCAGTGAGCAATTTAAAAGCAAAATTTCATTAACTAAAGATTATCACTATTCATGTTTGCTGATTTGGTGAGTTTCTTTTCAGTCATAGCTTTTATGAATATTTTACATAGTCTAATTCATTGTGTGTACGAAATTTTATATTATTTAATTAGCACTTTAAAACATTTTTCTGTATGATTACAATATTTTAAAAAACATTTTAATGGATGCATAATATTCCACCTGGCGAATTAACCATGATTTAATTACAAAGCCATATATAGCTGATAATCTTAGTGCTTGCTCAGCATGAAACCACCACTTTTCTGATTTCAAATGAATTCTGCCCTCAAGAATGATCATAACAGCTAAGAATCTTATTAATCACAACTAAATAAAATGTTTGAGTAAGTCTATTTGCTCACGAGGAGAGGGAAATAAAAAAGAAGAGAAAAGGAAATAAGAAATAGCATTTTTTTGTGTGACAGGTATTATAAGTGCTGATTTCATTTTGTTGTAAGTTTAGAATTTAGAGAATGTATCTTCTAAGATTTTAGATCTAATAAGTATGGGATACAAGCCTAAAATGCATGCAATCTGATTGCAGGACCCTACACTCCTACTTGGGAGGATACATTGACTTGTATGTATTTATCATTGATAAATATACTATTTTCACTAGCCTTTCAAAAAAAAATCTTAAAAAACTCACATTACAAATTATCTTATAGGAGAATCAGTGCTAGAAACTGGTAAATAAAAGAACTGACACTCAAATCCTCATTTCTCACTAAAATAATGGTTGTCTTAAGATAATATCTGTATATTCTTTATAAAGGTTTTTTTGCTTTTGTTTTTATTTTAGTTTTTTATGTGAATAATCCTACTGTTTGGCAAGTACATAAGTGAACAAGATCTATGTCATAAAATCTTCTTCCTACTACAGTACTTAGAGAGAAATAAGATAATAAAAAATCAAACCTCTGCAATTTATAAAATTGGAGATCTATACTGTTTAAAACATAAGTAGTTTAAGAAATCGGTAATATTGCAGCTCTGTTTTTTTTTCTTTTTGGCCTTTAATGTTTTGCCCAAGAGGTCTTCTATTCCCGCAGAAAACAATAGATATAAGTAAAATCATTTTAATTATAACAAGACAAAGAATTAATTAGATGTCTGTTTTTAACTGTGATTTTATTACCTTTAGATGCAATATTAGTATTTGCTTTATGGCAGTTTTTAAAACTATTTTTGTAAAAAGCTAACGGGCTTTGATGCTAAAATGTGTTCAATATTATCTTATTGGTGACTGTGAACCATTTTGTTCAATTAAACTTTAGCTCCAGTGTTTATGTAATATTCATTTATTTTATAAATCGTTAAATAATCATATACCGGATTATGTCTTGGATACTGTATTTAAACAATGGGGGTACAGTGACAAGTATGAAATTTAAAAATGAAATCTATTATTTGTAGTCCTTGTTGTTTAGTAGAGTAGGCAGAAACCTACACAAACAATTAGCAGATTATGTGATGCATTCTATAGTAGAATTTGATACAGGGTATTAATGAAACATTCAAATGAGGGAAACTGATCTTGCTTGGTGTTTGAAATGAGTTGAATAGCAGCCCCCTCCAAATTCCTGTCTATCTGGAACCTCAGAATATGACATTTTTTTGGAAACACGGTGTTTGTGAATGTAATTAGTTAAGATGAGGTAATACTGGATTAGGGTAAGCTCTAAATCCAGCTTACTGGATTGACATGTTAGATGACCTTTTATATGTTAACTCTTCTATATAATGTCAAAAATGTTTTCTGTATTTATAAAATTATATTTATCGTGAAAGTTTTGGAAATAAATTTTTCAATAAGCAATTTAAAAACATCAAATTTCATTAACCAAAGATTATCACTATCTATGGTTGCTGATTTGGTGAGTTTCTTTTCAGTCATAGCTTTCATGAATATTTTACATAGTCTAATTCATTGTGTGTATGAACTTTTGTAATTGTCTAATTAGCACTTTAAGACGTTTTTCTGTGTGTCCTTATTTATGAAAGAAAAAATTGGATGCAGAGACACAGAAAAACGCATGGAGAAATGTTCTTGTGAAGATAGAGACCAGAGAAATAAGTTATTTTGTTCTAAGCCAGGGAATGCTTGGGGTCACCAGAAACTAGAAGAGGCAAGAAAGGGTTCTTCCCTAGAGACTTTAATGGGAGCATGGCCTTGCTGACAACTTGATTCCAGATGTCTAGCCTGTATAACTATGAGAGAATTAATTTCTATTGTTTTAAGTCACCTGGTTTATTGTAATTTTTATGGTGGACCTTGGAATCTAGTAGAAATTTTAATACCAAAAGAGAGATATTTCTGCAGCAAATACTTAAAGAGGTGGAAGTGGATTCGAAATTGGGTAAAGATTTGAGAGCTAAAAGAATTTCGAGGTGCATTGTCAGAAAAGCTCACATTACCTTTAGGAGACTATTGATAGGAATATGGATGTTAAAGGTGATTCTAGTGAGGGATCAGAAGGAAGTAAGGAGTATGTTAGATAGCTCTTCTTTTGTTTTAGATAATTGCTTACATCATCAACAGAATGTTGGTGTAAATATCAATGTTAAAGGTGCTTCTGGTATAGTCTCAGTAAAATAAAAGAAACGTGTTACTGGACACTGGCTGAAAGATAACCCTTGCTATAAAGTGGTGGAAAACTTGGCTGAATTGAGCTGTAGTATTGAGTTGGAAAGTAGAATTTGTAAGCTCTGAACTTAAATATTTAGCTGAGGAGATTTCTAGGCAAGTTGTAAATTATGTGGCTTGGTTTCTCCTTGAGCTAATAACAAAAAAAAAAAAAAAAAAAGAAAAGAGAGAAAAGACATAAATAGACACTGGAACTTTTAAGTAAAAGTGAACCAGCACTGGATAATTTGGAAAATTCTCAACATATCCAGATATTATGTTATAGGAATACATCCAAAGGTATGGCTGAGAACAAACTTTTTCGCTGAAGAGATGGTGTGTGACACATGAATCCAATCTCCCATCTCAGCAGAAACCGGGAATAGAAACGGGTTATCCAAGAAGAATCTGTAGAGAACCTTCTTGTGCAATGTCATAGGTCTCCTTCATATATTTGGGAGACTAACAAAGTCTTTAAAAATATTATATTAGCAGAAACACTGCCAACATGGACTGAAGGGTAGATACATAGGGTGAAATGAAGGACAGCTGTTTAATTTCTGGGATACAAGCAGGAAATGGACTGATAGTACTACTCAAGTACTTACGTTTGCATATCCATCAACAAAAAAGAAAAATTAGGAGAGAGAAAAGAGGCAGACAGAAAATGCCAGCCAGACAGGTACATGGCAGGGGATCATGGGGCTTCTGCAGACCCAGAAGAGGAACTAATGGGGCCTCCTTGAGCCCAGGGGTTGACTGAGCCACAGGGAAATATTCTCGGGCCTTGCATCCTAGTGGAATTTACCCTACTGGATTCCAAATTTGCTTTAGACCAGTGACCCTT
The DNA here is from genome assembly GCF_029289425.2 of Pan paniscus. Lineage (NCBI taxonomy): Eukaryota > Metazoa > Chordata > Mammalia > Primates > Hominidae > Pan > Pan paniscus. The sequence goes on along the minus strand of NC_073258.2, from coordinate 41,301,053 downwards.
TACCTTTTACCCTTCCCATTTTCTCCCTTTCAGAATGAAAATCTTTATCCTATATCTGTCCTATGTACATTAGAATCAGATAATTTGTTTTCTACTTTCACAGGCCCACAGACAGAGGGAAATTTTGCCCCATAATGGATAATACCCAGAGTCTTATTCATAATTATTTGATGATTTAGATAATGAAATTTGAAACGTTTATAGTTGATTTTATATGAGATTTTAAATTTAGGGGTTATGCTCAAATGAATTAAAACTTTTTGGATAGTTGAAATGTGGTAAATGTAGTTTTCATTGGGATAGACATAAATTTTGGTGGCAAGAGGGTGGGCTCTATGGGGCTGAATAGTATCTGCTCCCCGACAGCCCCAACAACAACAACAACAACAAAATTCATGTCCATCCAGAACCTGAGAATGTGACCTTATTTGGAAATAGAGTCTTTAAATATTTAATTAGTTAAATTAATATTAGGTCATACTGGTGCTTTTGTAAAAAGAGGAAAATTTGAACACAGAGACACAGGAAGAAGATACCTTGTGAAGGTAGAGGCAGAGGCTGTAGTTATGCTTCCTCAAGCTAAGGCATGCCTGAGACTAGTAGAAGCTGTAAGAGGCAAGGGGAATGTCTTCTCCAGAGCCTTTAGAGTGGGCATGACCCTCCCAACACTTTGCCCTCAGATTTCTAGTTTCCAGGCAATGAGAGAATAAATTTCTGTTGTTTTAAGGTACCAATTTTGTAGTAATTTGTAATGACAACCATAGAAAATGGGTGCTGTGAAGAATAGTTAAGGCAGATCTTCACAAAGGAAAAAATATTTGAGTTGGCTTTTAAAGGATAAATATGTGTTATAGGCCTAAGAGAGTAAGATATATTAAAAAAAAAAAGTCCAAGTTCTGAAAAATAGAGAAGTTTGATTTCTGAAATAAAAGATGACTTCACACAAAAATATTCTTTCATAAGAGTAATACATAGTAACAACTGTCTGATACTTGACGCTGAATACCATTGGGCCAAATTTGTCATGCAACCCCTCTCCATATGGCTTTTGCCCATATGTCCAAAGTTTTCTGTGGTCATGACTATTATTATTGAACCTAATTTTTTAAATGTTCACAGTTTTATGGAATTTTAATTGACATAATATATGAAAGGATTTAAAGTATAGAATATGATGATTTTTAAAAAAATGTAGATATCTGTAAAACCTTCAGCACAATCAAGATAATACACATTTCTGTCATGCTTAAATGCTTCCTCATGCCTCTGCAATATTTTCTTTACTCACTTCCATGTCCCAATCCCAGGTTATCATAGATTTGCTTTCTACTACTTTAGATTAGTTTGCATTGTCTATATTTTCTTCAGAAAAACATACAGTAAGTACTCTTTTTGACTTGATTTATTTCATGTAGCATAATCATTTGCAATGTATCTATGTTTTTCTGCATTAAAAATGTTTCTGGCCGGGCGTGGTGACTCATGCCTGTAATCCCAGCACTTTGGGAGGCTGAGGCAGGCAGATCATGAGGTCAGGAGATCAAGACCATCCTGGCTAACATGGTGAAACCCCATCTCTACTAAAAATACAAAAAATTAGCTGCGCGTGGTGGCAGGTGCCTGCAGTCTCAGCTATTCGGGAGGCTGAGGCAGGAGAATGGTGTGAACCCAGGAGGCGGAGCTGGCAGTGAGTCAAGATAGCACCACTGCACTCAAGCCGGGGTAACAGAGCGAGGCTCCGTCTCAAAAAAAAAAAAAAAAACTTCTTAGTTAACATTTTTAATTTTATTTCCATCACTTCAAGGACTTATCCTTTCTTTGCATTGTAAACAATCCAACTGTACTCTTTTAGTTACTTTGCAATGTACAATTACTATCAAATACTAGATTTTATTCATTTTATCTAACTATATTTTTGTGCCCATTAACCATGCCCCTTTCCCCTAACCTCCATTACCTTTCCCAGTCTCTGGTAATTATCATTCTATTCTCTTATCTCCATTAGTTCAATTGTTTTAATTTTTAGCTTCCACAAATAAGTGAGAACATGCAAAGCTGGTCTTTCTGTGCCTGGCTTATTTCACTTATGTCCTTTAGTTTCATCCATGTTGTCGCAAATGACAAGATGTCATTGATTTTATTGCTGCATAGTAGTGCATTATAAGGATATGACACAATTTGTTTATATATTTTCCGGTTGATGGGCATTTGAGTTGTTCCACTTTGTGGGTATTACAAATGAAATTGCTACATACATTTGTGGACAAATCTTTGCGTGACTGTTATGGGCTGAAATGAGTATCAACAAAGTTTATATATAAAGTCCTAATCTCCAACATCTCAGAATGTAACTGTATTTGGTGATAGAGTCTTTAAAGAGGCAATTAAAATAAGGTCATTTAGGTGGGCCCTATGCCAATATGACTGGTATTCTTAAAAAAAGAGGAAATTTGGACACTTGCTAAGGGACGACCATGTGAAGACACAGGAGGACGATGGCCATCTGCAAGCAAAGAAAAGAGGATTTAGAAGAAACCAGTCTTGCTGACACCATAATCTCAGACTTCTAGCTTCCAGAATTGTGGGACAATAAACTTCTGTGGTTTAGACCACCCAGTCTGTGGTATCTTGCTATAGCAGCCTAGCAAGCTAATAGAGTAGGCATATGCCTCAATTTTCTTTTTATGTGTTATCTGGGACTATAAATGTTTGGTTTGTGTTCTAGGTTTACTTTTTTTTAAAAAAATAAACCAACAAACTGTTTCTAAAGTCATACTATTATTTTAAATTCCTACCCACAGCGCATGAGGGTTCTAATTTCTCTGTGCCCTGGCCAATGCATGTTATGATCAATCTTTTAAATTTTAGCCATGCTAGTGGAGGGTTGGGGCTGGAATAATATCTAATTGTGGCATTAATTTTATTTTCTTAATGACTAATATGTTGAATGTCTTTTTGTATGTGACATTTGAAAACACAATAAAATGAATTAAATTAAAAAATAATACATTTACCTCATTATAAGGGGATAAAATGAAAATAAGTATTCATATTTATCAAGCCCAGCTGTTTATCTTTTATAAACTAATGGACATTTTTCATTGAATACCTCCACTTTTGATCTAAACTTCCTTAGAGTTCAAGAAAATAAGTGAAGAGTGGATATTTTAATATTAAAAATTGCTCTAATGGAAAACTACTAGAGGATTCTATACTTCAATTTTCAGTTTGCAGCCCTTTCTGTTATATTATATTTTGAATTATATCTAGGTTATATGCTAGATTTTGGATTATCTTTAAAAAATTGGAAATTATTCTGAAGTATTTTGGTGTAAATCTTTCTGGATTAAGCAATGCTGCAGTCCCTCTGCCATTTTGTACTAATAATATTGTGGTTTTCCAGTATGCATTTGAATGAAACCACTTGGTAATAATTATCTTGGCTTTTAAAAATCCCATCTAGTCAATCCTATGTAACTTTGACTAACTAATGTACAAGGGACCTGCGTGCCATTGTTTTTGGTAAAGTAGGGAAATGCTTTTCATGACTTTCTAGTTTCAAATATTATTCTGCCACTTACTGAGTAGGTGATTTTGGCCAAATTGCAAAACCCCTCTATGTCTCAGTGACTTCATTTATAAAATGTAGATTAAAATCGTATATTTTTCCTGGATAATTAAGCATCTTAAATGAATAATATGTGTAAGTCACTTAGAATTTTTAATACTCTATGTAGTAAGCACATGATAGTAAGAGACTCTGTTACATAAAATATAGTCCATAATTTCAACTTCTGGATACTTTTATAGGATTTGATAAAATAATATATGTAAAGGTGCCTGATATATAGGGTTTCCAATTCCAAGGGGGTCTCAAATTATGTTTTTGTGGCTGCTTATTGACAATCTTATTGATATAAAGAAATATTTATGTAAAAGAATTTATTGTTTTCTATTATAAAAGTAATTCAAATTAGAATAAGGAAAACTTTGGTGGATTCTTATTTTCTTAACATGATTTTAGTTCACCCATGAGGGGCTAAATGCCAACTCCAAAGTATTTCCTGATATGTTAGATCAATCAAAATGCTTGATCAATCAAAATGCCTTTCCATCTACCTTTTTGCTTCTATATATATAGATACTACAGACAAAATAAATGAAAGAAAAATATCAATCAAATGTTTGATTGCTGAAGGAGTAATAGCTTTACATTTCTTGATTTATGTACAATTTTAAAGGTCAGCCATGGCACTGGGTATGAAAGAATGAGTACAAACACTAAAATGAATGGTGATTAATTAAAAGTAAATTGGATGGGAAATTAGAATTTTCACTTAATTTTGCTGTTTGGAAAGTTCTCATTTCTTAACAAGTGGTTCAGACAAATGCTTATTGATGCTAGTTAATGAAGGTATTAAAAGAAGAATGAACTTTATGTGGGGAAACATTTCAAATGGAAATCTCTTATATTGTTTTCCCACAGGTAATTTTTTCTGTCCAAGAGCTTAGTAGAAGTGTATTTTGCCAATTTTAATTATCTGACCGTTAAGAGGAATGGAGAATTTTTTTGCAAGCAGCTAAGAGAATTTCCAGTGCTTTAATGTGTTTAGAGAACCCAAAGTGAGTTATTATTTTATTTTTAATTCAAACTTGGCTTAGGTTTGGTCCTCTAGGAGATAAACTGGAAGACATTGGTTTTGAAAGAATAATAACAATAACAATATTAAGGTTTATGTTATTTACTAATTGTTTTTTATTCATTCCCAAATGGCTGAAAATGCCTCTTGGCAAATTTTCCAAGTGTTTGCAGGTGCCGAGTATGTCAAAATTGCACCTGCAGATTTCTATGAATGTGATTTCAGTAAGCTTAGTGCTGCACAGTATATGGTAAATGCAATAAAAACAGATGGACCTAGGGACAGCTGGAGTCTGAGAAGAAAAAATGAAAATAACAACAAGAGCAACAGAAACAATAATCTGGCAATTGTTATCAATGTAGTTCTCATCTTTCATTGGATTAGGGAGTAGTATAGCAGGGCTTTTCAGCATCAAATCACTGGCAGTTGAATTACAAATAGGAGATAAATTGCACAGACTTCTCAAATTAGTAACCCAACTAAAATAACAAGGAGTAATAATATATAATCCCAGGTATCTCTATAATAAACAAGACCCAAGTCTTCCAGGGCCAGCTGCCAAATTTCCTCAATAGTCTTACCTTCTCTGAATTCACTTTCTGTTGTAGTCTTTCATTAAATTCTATAGATCCTTTCTGGAACTTGATTCTCTAATTACAGAATTTTCCCATTTCCATGGCCAAAAATTAGCCTACTCATTATTTCAAACAAGAGTTATTACAAAGATGCCCTGTTACTAGTACGATGAGATGGCATAGTGGAGATTATGCATGCAATTTTAACTGATTTTTAACTTCATCACTTGCCAGTTTCACCCTTCCAAAACTTAATTACCTGATATAAAAATACTGCATATCACAGTTCAACATGATTCGGGTGGGGACAAATATACAAACTATATCTACACTTATGATTTGGCTCATGTAGTGTTTATTAGGTTTCTCTACTGTAATGTTACTCATTTTTCTTCTCTTTTAATACTGTACTCTTTAGAAGGAAGTCACTATAAGTACCCCTCACTTAAGGAGATGAGAATTGTCCCTGACCTCATTGACAAAAAATTAATTGCACAAATTTTTGGTATTTTTCTGCACAGAACATGTGTTTCATAACAAACCCCATTTTGTTACTTATGCATTTAATCATTTATTTCTGTCAGTATAAATGATATGGTTTGGCTCTGTATCCCCACCTACATCTCATCTCATAGCTCCCATAATTCCCACATGTTGTGGGAGGAACCAGGTGGAAGATAACTGAATTATGGGGACAGGTCTTTCCCATGCTGTTCTCATGATAGTGAATAAGTTTCATGAGATCTGATGGGTTTAAAAATGGAGTTTCCCTGCACGAGCTCTCTATTTTTGCCTGCTACCATCCAAGTAAGACATGACTTGCTCCTCTTTGCCTTCTGCCATGATTTTGAGGCCTCCCCAGCCACGTGGAACTGTAAGTCCATTAAACCTCTTTTTCTTCCCAGTCTCAGTTATGTCTTCATCAGCAGCATGAAAATGGACTAATACAGTAAATTGGTACCAAGAGTGGGGTGCTGCTGTCGATAACTGAAAATGTGGAAGCTACTTTCGAACTGGGTAACAGGCAGGGGTTGGAACAGTTTGGAGGATTCAGAAGAAGACAGAAAAATGTGGGAATATTGGAAACTTTCTAGAGAATTGTTGAATGGCTTTGCTCAAAATGCTGATAGCCACATGGACAATAAAGTCCAGGCTGAGGTGGTCTCAGATGGAGATGAGGAACTTGTTGGGAACTGGAGCATAAGTGACTCTTGTTATGCTTTAACAAAGAGACTGGCAGCATTTTGCCCCTGCCCTAGAGACTTGTGGAACTTTGAACTTGCGGGAGATGATTTAGGGTATCTGGCAGAAGAAATTTCTAAGCAGGAAAGCATTCAAGAGGTGACTTGGGTGGTGTTAAAGGCATTCAGTTTTATAAGGGAAGTAGAGCCCAAAAGTTCAGAAAATTTTCAGCCTGACAATGCAATAGAAAAGAAAATCCCATTTTCTGAGGAGAAATCCAAGCAGTTTGCAGAAATTTGCATAAGCAACAAGAAGCTGAAAGTTAAACCCCAAGACAATGGGGAAAATGTCTCCAGCACATGTCAGAGGTCTTCCCAGCAGCGCCTCCCATCACAGGCCCTGAGGTCTGGGGCAAAAGATGGTTTTGTGGGCCAGGTCTGGGGTCCCCATGCTGTGTGCAGCCTAGGGATTTGGTACCATGTGTCCCAGCTGCTCCAGCCATGGCTGAAAGGGACCAACGTAGAGCTTGGGTCATGACTTCAGAGGGTGCAATCCACAAGTCTTGGAGCTTCCATGTGGTGTTGAGTCTGTGGGTAGACAGTAGTCAAGAACTGAGGTTTGGGAACCTCTGCCTGGATTTCAGAGGCTATATGAAAATGCCTGGATGTCCAGACCAATGTTTGCTGCAGGGGCAGGGTTCTAATGGAGAATCTCTGCTAGGGCAGTGCAGAAGGGAAATGTGGGGTCAGAGTCCCCAGACAGAGTACCTACTGGGGCATTGCCTAGTGGAGCTGTGAGAAGAGCTGCAGACCCAGAGTGGTAGATCCACTGACATCTTGCACCATGCTCCTGGAAAAGCTGCAGACACTCAATGCCAGCCTACGAAAAACAGCCATAAGGGAGGCTATATCTCACAAAGCCACAGTGGTGGAGCAGCCCAAGACCATGGGGACCCACCTTTTGCATCAGTGTGACCCAGATGTGAGACAGGAATCAAAGAAGATAATTTTGGAGCTTTCAGATTTCACTGCCCTGTTGTATTTCAGACTTGCATCGGTTCTGTAGCTTCTCTTTTTGGCCAATTTCTCCAATTCAGAATGGCTGTATTTACCTAATTCCTGTGCCCCCATGGTATCTAGGAAGTAACTAACTTGCTTTTGGTTTTACAAGCTCATAGATGGAAGGGACTTGCCTTGTCTCAGATGAGACTGGACTGTGGACTTTAGAGTTAATGCTGAAATGAGTTAAGACTTTAGGGGAGTATTGGGAAGGCATGATTGGTTTTTTGAAATGTGAAGACATGAGATTTGGAAGTGGCCAGGGGTGGAATGATATAGCTTGGCTATGTGTTCCTACCCAAAATCTCATCTTGTTGCTCCTGTAATTCCCACTTGTTGTGGGAGGGACCCAGTGGGAGATAAATGAATCATGGGAGTGGGTCTTTTGCATGCTTTTCTTGTGATAGTGAATAAGTCCCTTGAGATATGATGGTTTTAAAAATGGGAGTTTCCCTGCACAAGCTCTCTCTTTTTGCCTGCTACCATCCATTTAAGACATGACTTGCTTCTCCTTGCCTTCCTCCGTGACCATGAGGCCATCCCAGCCATGTGGAACTGTATGTCCATTAAACCTCTTTTTCTTCCCAGTCGCAGGTATGTCTCTATCAGCAGTGTGAAAACGGACTAATACAATGGACTTGTGGATATTAATTTTAAACTTGTTATTTATTTTGTTGTTCAAATTGTCTCAGGTTTGGTGATTAGGAATTCCTTCATTTAGCTCCTGTGACCTTTTGACATACCCATAGTTAGGTATTTTTGTTGGCTTGTTTCTGTTTTTCAAGTATTTTCTTACTTTCTGGCACTAAAAGATGCCCAGGCTTGTTTTATATATTCTCTATTCCAGCCCTACAATCAGCTATTTCTCCGAGTAACCATGTTTTCTTTTACTGGAAACCAAGATTTGGCACTTGTCATCATTACTACTGGGATGCTGTTGCTTCTGTGCCCTTTCAGCTGAAAAAGCAAGAAATATCTGTATCTTATGCCTTTTAATTACCAGAAATTTGAAATTTTTATATTTAAAAATCAGAAACTTAAATACATTTTAAATAAATAAATTCTTTGGAAATAATTTTTTCTTTTAAATTCAGAAATTTGAAATTTAATACATTTTTAATATTTTAAATCCAAGGATATTTACACTATTGTTATTTTTTAAAAACCATATTTTTAAATTTTCTACACTTATTTGTATTGTGATCTACCTACTTGATATTATTTGTATAGTTCATGATTTATGGGTAAAACCTGATTTTTTCACTGGCAATATCTAATTGACCTAAAGCAATTTTCTAAAAAGATTATCATTTTTTCCATAAATAACTAGCATTGGGCTTGTATCCAGAATGTGAAAAGAAAATATTGCAAAACAGTTGAAAAATGACAATAATTAAAAAAAAACTGGTGGAGCAAGTAGAATGGTAGTTCACAAACAAGAATACTAAGTTATTAAGTAAATACATGAAAAATTGTTCTGTTTCATTATCTGTCAAATGAAAATTTAAGTTGCAATAAGATACTATTGTTTAACTATGAGAATGTTTAATGTTTAAAGAACTAAAAACGTTATGTGTTGATTAAGACATGGAGCAACAGAAATTTTCATTCACTGCTGTGAATAGGTTTATTGGTACAACTCCTTTTGAAAAACCATTAGCATTATTGACTAAATTTGAACATACTCAGGTATATTCCAGAAGAAATGAATACACCTGTGAACAAAAGACATGCATAGCCATGGCCATAGCCCCTGTTGAAAGCAATTTCAAGATATAATTAAGAGTAGCATGATGAAATTGATCACATATTCATACAAGGTAATACTAAACAACAATAAAAATAATAATCAAAATATTTGGGTTTCTTTAAAAAGAACATACCTTATAATTTAATTTACATAAATAAAGCTAGTATATTGTGTTAGAAATCAGTAGTGTGTTTTATTTGGGGCAAAAACATGATAGTGTTTAGGAGGAGGTTTTTTTGTCTTGTGTGGTGTTGGTAGTGGTTTATTTCTTGGCTTACATGGTATTTACAAGAGTGTGTTCAGGTCTGTGGTAATTTATATCTATGGACTTAAATTTGTGAACTTTTCTGTGTGCATGTAATGCTTCAATTTTAACAAATTAAAAATGCAATACATTAAAATAGCAAAAAATGGATAAAAACATGTATAAGCACAGTGTTATGCCTTGCTGTCATTTGATATCATGGGATCTGACTCCTTTGCAAATCCAAAGAAGTGACACTTGGAATAAAGATGAAATTTAAGGCTTTGTGAGACAAAGAACAGAAGCACAATCTTTTAGAGGTAACTTAGTTTGCAGAAAAAAGTGGCATGAATTAAAATAAACAACTTGTCCTCTGATACAGTGTGCCTGTTCTACGATCTGGAAATAGTGTTACATTCCTCTCTGAAAAATGACACCCAAATGAACAGAACAGCAATAAAGGCAATAATTGCAAAAATTTTTTTCTTTATAAATATTTCATGTATATTAATAATAATTTAATTTAGAAGGATTAATGACATTTTGATGAACACCAAAGCAACTAATGATTAATCTAGTTATTATAGAGTGCTTCTGCTTGAGATAACATTTTGCAATCCTGGCAGTAGCAGAATCCATCTGGCTCTTAAATACATGCCTATTTAGATGAAATCATAAAATGTTGCAGTCTGAACACTAATAATATATTTAACAAATTCATAATTGCCAAATAAAATATTTTTATTCACTTGTTAAAAATATAGCTCTTTGTAAATATGTTCTTTTTTTAGTCTTTCCTGAACTTAGATGAGTTTGAGTTTGTTTTTACTATTTAGAAATTGTAGTAGCTTTATTTCTCTGGTAATGTGACATGAATTAATTTTTTATAATTTTTTGCCCTTGTGCTCTAAGCATGAAGACTATGTAAACTGTCAACTGAAAATTATTCAAATTAAAAATTATAATTCCTCACCTTAAAAATTCCAAAGTGTGTATGGTTGATGGTACCACAATGAAGCTACTAATTTTGTCTCATTTACCTTTTAAAAAACTTAATATGAATAGCACCTACAAACATCCTGGTTCTTCTAATGGCTTATCATCAATAGTTTCTGTAAAATGGATAGAGAACTGTGAAATAAGAATTTTTAGCAGTATGGAAGGTTCCTCAAAAAACTAAAAATAGAATTACGCTATAATCCAGCAATCCCACCTCTGAGTATCAAAAATAATTAAAACAAGATCTCAAAATTATATTTTCACCCTCATGTTTATTGCAGCATTATTCACAGTAGCCTAGATGAGAAAACAATTTAAATGTCCATCAATAAATGAATATATAAGGAATATGAGATATATGCATACAATGGAATATTATTCAATCACAGAAAAGGAAGTCCTGCCATATGCAATACATGGATGAACCTTAAAAACATTATGCTAATGATTCTTCTTTCTGTGGGGTATCTAAAATTGGCAAACTCATATAAGCAGAAAGTAGAATGGAGGTTATCAGTGGCTGAGGGCAGGGGAAATGTGAAGTAACTGTTCAATAGAAAAAAAGTTACAGTCATGCGAAATGAGTAAGTTTGGAGATCCGCTGTACAAGCTGTACTGTGCTTATAGTTAACAATATTGTACTATACACTTGACAATTTGTGAAAAGGGTAGATACCATATTATGTGTTCTTACCACAATAAAAAATGATATATCAGAAACAAAATATAAAAATGTCTAACTCCAATATCAAAGGACTAATGAGAACATATGTGAAGCGCAATGTTGATTACATTTGTAGAAAATGTTTTTAGCACTCTTTCAATTGTTGTCTCTAAATACAGCACTGTCCCCTCTAATGGAACAATATACCCAATTATTGGGACAGCCATATTAAGAGACTTCTTTTTAATATCAACATTTTTGTTCAGGTTACAGATGGTTGATGTTGCAGAAATGGATCTTGTAGTTAATGTACTCACATTTTCTAAAACCAGAAAATCTAAGTAAATTAGACACTAAAAATTAAGATTTCATAACTTTTCTTTTTATCTAATTACTCAATTTTTGGATTGAAATGATTTGCCATTTCTGTGACATACTGATTTAACTTCAGAAGCTACAAAATAGAGTAGGTTTTAACTCTGTAGTGAACATTATATTGCATGATTTTACATAAATTATCACATTAGATTCTGTATTTCTTTTATTTAATGGGATTTATATTTATATTTTCCAGGTGATAAAAGACTATCTCAAAGTTTTAACAATTTGCCTAAAGTCTCATAACTAATAAGTAGAGAAATAGTTAATCATCCCAGGACGGTCTTACTGAAGACAATGTCCTTTCTGCTATTTCATTCTATTCAAAAGTTTATTTCACCTGTCCCTTGTATCACTGGATTCTTCGTCAAAGAAAAGGATCTCTGTAATCAAATATATTTAGGAAATGATGCATACAGTCTCATTCTCTTGGAGATGTACACTGCACATGAGCATAATTAAGATCCTGAGGCCGGTCGCGGTGGCTCACGCCTGTAATCCCAGCACTTTGGGAGGCCGAGGCCGGCGGATCACCAGGTCAGGAGTACGAGACCAGCCTGACCAACATGGTGCAACCCCGTCTCTACTAAAAATACAAAAATTAGCTAGGCATGAGGGCGCGTGCCTGTAGTCCCAGCTACTCAGGAGGCTGAGGCAGGAGAATCGCTTGAACCCGGGAGGCAGAGGTTGCAGTGAGCCGAGATCGTGCCACTGCTCTCCAGCCTGGGTGACAGAGCGAGATTCAGTGCCAAAAAAAAAAAAGAGGGTCCTGAGAAGTTCTCCAGTGACAACCGGAGCATATTTTTAACCAAGGGATTTCCAAGCTTTGGGTGAAAAGACCCCAAACCCTTCTCACTAAGATCCATGTAGAAGAAGCTTTCTGAGGAAAACAATTTAAAAATTGATTTTTCCACCATAGTTGCTTGATCCTTTTTCAAATTGGTTTTATTATAAACTTAAAATGAATTTAAACATATTATGTTAAGATAGACACAAAAAGCCACATATATTATTATTCTATTTATATGAAATGTTCAGAATAGGCAAATCCATAGAGAAAAAAAAAGAAACCAGATTAATGGCTATCAGATGCTGGCAAGAAAGAAAAAATGAGAAGTGGCTGCTAATTAGTATGGAGTTCTTTTTGGGGTTATGAAAATGTTTTACAATTAGATAATGGGTAGAGTTGTATAACTGAGACTATACTAAAAATCATGAAAATGGTGAATTTATTGTAAATAAATTATATATTAATAATGCTATTATTAAAAATTAAATAGATTCAAGAGGAATGTCACCAAATAAATGCAAATTCAAGTTGATTGTCAAGAATTAGTGAGTTTAAAAACTGAATAAATTCACTTTTCACCTAGCTAGATTGGCCTTAGGAGCCAGAGAGATAAATGTATGAATTTAACTTCTATATTTACCAACTATAGGATGCCGGACAAGCAATTTTGTGTTGTTGCTGATGATTGGCTTGCTGTAGAATAAGAATAAATACATTCACCTCATTGAGTTGCTGTGAGTGCTAGAGGAGAAAACATGTTCAAACATCTGATATTGGGTGTGTCACAGAGTTTTTAGTTGCCAGCAATAGTGTCTAAAACTTTTTATTTGCCTTGGCCATGGCTGGCCTATAAGCTAAGGGACAAGGAGTAGGGGAAAAGGAAGGTGGAGAGATATTGGGGCTCACCACAAATATTGAAGAGTCATTTTCTGTATTATAGTTATTCATGGAGTGTGAAACTAGAGGTGTGGGGTGGATAGGAAACACTCTGTATTGTGTAATCCTATGTACCGTTTTTGTACTATGTGCATATTTCTATCTTGCCATATTTGTGTGTAATTTTCATAATAAAAGATAATCTGCCATTTTACTTAGATTATCACCATTAAAAAATGAATACTCTGAAAATTGAAAAGGGATCAAGGAGAAGCCACTCCTAAGATGTAATTTCATTAACTTATCTGGAAAATGATTTGAGGGCCTCAATGTATTTAAATCAATTGTTCCAGTAACTCTTCCAGAAATCTCTGATAATAGAAAAATTTAAAAATACAAATAAATTTTGATGAGCACTAATGCCATTTCTAGGGTTACTCATAATGACAATAAAATTGGAAACAGAATAAATGATAATTTAGTAAATTGCATTTTTCTGATAATAGCTTGATGATGAGAAATAATAAAATATATCAATAGTGGTAAAAAAATCAGGATGGTAAAACCTTCAGATCTTTAATTTTTCAATCTTAGTTGTTGAAGACTGTGCAGAAAGAGGCATATGTACTGGTGACAACTCTGTCAAATAGAAAAGTTAATTAGGGTGAAGTGTGATCTGATGATTATATAATAAAATAATAGTACAGTTATCTATTGTTGATAAAAGCAAATACAAAAAATATAGTTTTAAATTACTTGATTAATTCAGGCAAGTTATTTTTTCACAGTTTGGGGGTTTGTTTCTCAATTTGCCTTTTTAACTTATATTATTGTAGAACACACTGTATTTTTTTGGAAATATGCTTTTAAGTAGAGGGAGCCTTTGTGAGATTTGTGAGAAAATTAAATAAAATTTAGTTCTTTTCTCTGAGTCTTTGCAAACTTTTTTTTTTCCCCCAAAGAAAAACACTTTTTCAAAAGGGTGAAAGAAAGCAGTCTGAAAGCTACATAATGCAGCTGTTCTGTGTTATGGATTTCTGAAGACTTCCTATGGCTTCCAAGTGAGAAGAACTACTGGAGATGAAATAGAAAGAACTTATTTCCTATACTGAAAGAGGATGCAGTTTTTTAGTCAGTTTCACTGGACCAAATCTTTTTGCTTTATTTGTAGAGCAAATCTTTTTGCTTTATTTGTAGAGCAAATGAAATGGCAGAATGCACAGAAAACTTTTTATTTTTTTACCAGAATAACAAAACAAAAAATAACTAGTGTTTCCAAGTTAGCATTGATTGAGTGTCCTGGAAAAAATTTTGACTAGTAAGTTTTTCTTCTATTACTAGCCAACACTTTTTTTTTTTAAAGTAGGTATGTGGAAGAAATTACTATAGTAATTTTGTTGATATAATTGCATGTTAGATTCTTGTATTTGAGCATTAACTTATAATTACCTTCTTGGCAAATTTGAACACACTTTCATTAAAGATTGTAAGTGGTAACTCTCAGCTCTCTCATAGAATTCTCAAGAAAAAAATTAGGCTTTTAGTCTAGACCACTTTTTAAAGAAGAGAACACTAGCATGTTTTTAAAAGTTGTCACTTTTTAATTTATTTTACAATATAGATTGTATAGAAATCTCTTCCAACTGTTTAAAATTAAATACAGGCTGCTGGAATAACTAGTTCTAATTTTTTAAATGTATTTTTTTTCTGGCAATTAGAGCAAAAACAAGTGTCCCTCAGAGGAAAAATATGTACGTATTTTTAGTTATAGATACACATTTACAACTGATATTTCCTACAGAGCCAAATAGAGAAAATATCTTTAGAAATCTATTCAAATTTCTAGTGAACTTCCCTAATTTGAGTGGTAAGATCCTTAGATAAAACAAAAATTCATGGGAACAAGTAAAAATTTTTCATACTGTAAATGTTAGTATTGAGTATAGCTGTGATTTGTTGTCATTGTAAATATATTGTGGTCTTGAAAAGTAGCAGAGTAGTTTGAAGAGAATCAAACTAAAAATGCCCTAAGAATGAGAGAAGAAGAGGATGCTTTTGCAATTTAGAAGGTAAAATGTGCTTTTTGTTGTTTAGGTTGTTAGGTTTAGACTCTGTCTTTGATCAACAGCCTTATATACGTGCCCCAAGCCTCTTTATAAACTCGATGCCAAATCGAAGCAGAGTTTTCAATTACTAACAAGGGTTTCTGTTTAGCTATTATTTTATGTACTCTTTTAAAATTATATTTTTAAAAATGCTGGGTGCCTTTGTTTTTTAATTGACTGCAAAGTTCCAATCCCCGAGGTTTTCTTTTCGTTTTTGAAGAGCTGTGAAGAAGGTTTTTTAATGAGTTGGTAAGTGACATTGATTACCATTAAATCACATCCAGGAGAGGAAACAATGCTATAGTTTTAGCTTATAGTTTTCTGGATTCCACAGTAGGTTATGCAAGAGCAGTCTTCACGTTCAGCAGCTCCCAGGCCACAGAGGACCTGATAACTTACTCTAAGAGTGTAGAATAGAAAAAAAAATCATGGCTATAATTTACTGATATTCTCAAACTTGGTTATAATCTAGTCAACCTTTAGACAGAATTACAATGTTGGTATTGTAATAATAAAAATTATATTATCTTGCACTTCATTAGTATAGGTAATTTTACCAAATTTAGCATGTATTAGATTTTCTACATCCCAGATAACGTTGGATTGAATTTGCTGTAACTTTTCTAGACAATTCATTCCATTTTATTTTCTCTCCAATTTTTTGTATTTCAGCTAGTAATAGTTGCTTTCACGACAACATTCTAACGAGTTGCCCTAATTTTGACCTCCCCATACTTTTTAATCCATGAGGCATACTTTGCCGCATGGATTAAAATTTTCCTAAATCACAGTTTGGGTAGAGTGATTTCTCTATTTTATCATCTTTTTCATTGTTTAATAAAAAAAATTAATTTTCTTAGTGGGACATTTAAGAAACTTTACAGTCTGATCCTTTGTATTGCCATCTAAACTTCTCAACTTATTTATGCTCTAGGTTAACTTCAGTCACTCAGCTTCTTATTGATTTTAGATGAACTGGCCTTCTCTGAAGTATTACATCTAGCATACTGTTTCTTCATCAGTAAACAACAAAATTTTCACAGATATATTGTCAAATTTTGACCCATTTTAAAAATCTATTTTTATATAAGTATAAATACTTGGTATTATGATGAGGCCTATCAGACAAACTGTTTCATGAAGAAGGTCATTCAGTGAGCAGGATGTGATTTGTTACAAGGCAGAGATAGAAATTTAATGCCAAACTGCCACCAAACATAATACTTTGCTTAGTGAGATCAATAATAACAGCCTGGTGAGTATATAAGGAAGCTAGGTCAGGGCAGTAAATGATTCAGTCTAAACAACAATATGATCCCGAAGGAGCACCAATTCATGGATGCCTTTAAAGACGACGTGGAACATTGTTTTAGTGTGATGGTGATTGTGTTGTTTATTATTGCCTCATATAATGTTTTTGTTTTAAAGGATGCTGCAAATGTGGTATGTTGGAACATTGCTTAACCAATCCATTTTTCCTTGAATATCGCACCTCTACTCTGCCCCCAGACTCCTAACCTGACCCTTAACATCTCATCCTTCAAATGTTCTATACCAAAATCACTTTATTAATTACTCATTATCTAAATTCCTGTAATAATGTGGCAGAACCTCTAATGTGGGCATTTCCATTATTTTTTTCTAGCTTTATATTACAATTCTAATTTTTTCTTTGCTTCCTCACTTCCTTTATATGGTTGAAAATTCTTAAGGGCATGGTTCCTACCATAATTACTTATATTTCTGTAGTCTCAATATTTTTACAGTTTATGTCACATAGTGTCTTCTTGAAAAATATTTCTTTTGTAAATGGTTGCATTAAATATGAATGAATGAACATTCTTTTTTAAAAAATAAACTGAATGCATGATTTATTTTGGAAAAAAGACTAATCTCCACCTGTCTAAATGCAGACATAATCTTAGTTGCTTTGTCCAATGTTAATTAATTTCTTAGAGATTCATATTCATTTAATTATTTCAGACCCTCTTTGCATACTAAATCATATTATTGTTTCTACATGTAATGAAAACAGCCCCTTCAAATTTGTAAATATGCTATACTATCTTATTCATTCCATATTCATTATAATTGAGTAAGGTAGTTTTTTTCATTTTAAACTATATTTTTGACATTATCACTGATGATAGATTTTTGAAAACTCCTTGACATCTTTAGTATTTCGTAAATTATGGGTTTTAGCTTCTGCCTCTCATTTTGTTAGTGGTATTAATTAATCTTTATAATAGCCCTTTACCCACATTTCTTGCAGAAATTTTTTTATTAACTTTGATTTCATTCACTCTTAATACAAATTTATTTTGTTTATTCTATGGCTATATGCTTTTTAGTATGCTTGGTATGATATTCACACATATTTTGTCCTTGAGATACAAGTTTTATCTTAAAGCAGATATGATTAAGGTAGTGTGTATAAATTCACCACTGGACCCAGCACAGAAACAGAGCATAAAAAATATGTCTTTCTTTAGTCATGGCAAAATAAATGCCATTTGTGATAAAAGTGGTAAGATAATTTTAGAAGTCACACCTTCCTCAGGTTCTGCATTAAGATTTGTTGTAAGCTTCGAGTGCTATTTACTTCTTAATCAGGATGGGAGAAGAAAGTGTGTGTGTGTGTGTGTGTGTGTGTGTGTGTGTGTGTATAAGAAAGAGGGCAGATATGTGTCTAACCTATTTCATTCATTCAACAAATATTTATTGAGCACTTAATATTTGGAAGGCTCTCCCAGATGCAAAAGATGTAACTATGAATGAGAAAAAGTCTCTTCTGCCAGGATGTTCAAATTCTTGAGAGACAGGAGATGAAGGAGACATAAGGCACAAGTAAAAAAATAAATAAACCATATAAAACAGAATTATGCAATAGAGCTGATGGTGATGGAAGCAAAACAGAATTACTATACTTTGGATTAGGTTATGTAAGAATGACTCACTGAAGAGAGGATATTGGCCAGGCAGAGTGGCTCAAGCTTGTAATCCTAGCATTTTGGGAGGCCGAGGCCAGTGGATCCCCTGAGGTCAGGAGTTTGAGACCAGCCTGGCCAACAGGATGAAACCCCATCTGTAATAAAATACAAAAATTAGCTGGGTGTGGTGGCACATGCCTGTAAACACAGCTAGTCGGGAGGCTGGGCCAGGAGAATTGCTTGAACCCAGGAGGCGGAGGTTGCAGTGAGCCAAGATTGTACCACTGCACTCCAGAATGGGTGACAGAACGAGACTCCCTCTCAAAAAAAAAAAAAAAAAAAGTAATAATAATTGAGGATATTTAAGCTGAATTTTGAACAACAGTAAGAATACAGACATAAACTTATATTAAATGGCTCTCCAGGCATAGGAAAGTTAGATGTATAAGCTGTAAGGTATGAATAAATTTCATGTTTCCTGAGAGTTAAAATGATAATCAAGAAATCTTGTGTGAATGTAACATAATAAAGAAGTATGGAATTATAGGTTTATATAGACTAAGGGCTTTGAGTTTCACATTGAGCATAATTACAAGTATTTAAGATATTTTAATGAAAGGCAATTGTGGACTGACTAACATAAAGAATTGAGAAATGAAAGGGCAAAATTTAGGTGTTGGAAAGAATCAAGAAGACCTTAATGAGCCGAAAATAAGGAAAGTACAGTGATCCACAAGATAACAATGGCTTATCATTAGTTTTCATACCGAACTCTAGTAGGGAATAGGCTTGGTTAGTCTCCAAACTTTAGTTTTTTATCTAATGATGTGGTAAGTGTTTTCTTTGCACATCCAGCCCAAATGTAAGAGTACATTTTCATTTTCATAATATTAGGACCATGTCTTTAGACTGATTTAATTATGCAGGATGTCTCACGATATAGTAAGGAGTGGGCCAAGACTCAGTAGCTATCTTGATGCAATATTTCTAAGCATATTAAACATCAATCTTGTCTTAGTTCCACATGGGCTGCAATAAGAAAATACCATAAGCCGAGTTGTTTCTAAGCAAAAGAAATTAATTTCTCATAGTTCCGGAGGCTGAAAAGTCAACTGCCAAGGCACCAGCAGATTTGATGTCTAGTAGGGGTGCTGTTTCTTGTAGGTGATTCCTTCTCATGGTGTCCTAACATATAAGGGTCAAGGCAGCTCTCTGGGGCTTCTTTTATAAGGGCACTAATATCATTCAAGACAGCTTGACCCTCATGACCTAATCACCTACCAAAGCCTTACATCTTAATCCTATCACATTAAGAATTAGTTTCCAGCCGGGCATGGTGGCTCACGCCTGTAATCCTAACACTTTGGGAGGCCAAAGCGGCGGAGCACGAGGTCAGGAGATCCAGACATTCCTGGATAACACGGTGAAACCTCCTTTCTACTAAAAATACAAAAAATTAGCCAGGCGTGATGGCAGGCCTGATGCTACCTGTAGTCTCAGCTACTCAGGAGGCTGAGGCAGGAGAATGGTGTGAACCCGAGAGGTGGAGCTTGCAGTGAGCCGAGATCGCACCAGCGCACTCCAGCCTGGGTGACAGAGCGAGACTCCATCACAAAAAAAAAAAAAAAAAAAGGATTAGTTTCCAACATATGAACTTGGGGGAACACACATTTAGCAAATATATAAGTTATGATCTATTGAATTTTATTTTATGAGGTTCAGCAGTAAAGGAAATAACTTATTGTCACTAAGAAACTTGTAAAATATGTCAGGATATATGATGCATAGCAAAAAATGGAAAGAGTAAAAATAAAAAATCTGATACCAATTTTTGCTATGCCTATGATGAGCCAACTAATCTGTAAATAATTTACTGTCTGATCCCATTTTAAAGTTATATAATAGCTGCTTCCTTAATGTACACCCTCAAGGTTTGTGTAAGTATGCATACATTCATCTTAGGCTATGTTACTTAATCTAGAAAGAAAAAAAATATCTTGGTATCGAATATTTCTACCTTGAAGGGCCTTAAAAGATAATGTTATATGACTACCTGATTTTAAATATTGGATACTGAGTGTTCAGTGAATACTAAATATACTATTATCAGAGATACTACTAAGGCTAGGTCTTTTAATATTTCAGACAAGGTTTTGTATCTAAGGTCTTAAGAAATAAAGTAGGAAGGTACACTTTGCTGTAGAAGCAAAAAAAGGAATTTCTTCTTGCATAACATATGATTAAGTTGATGATGTGCAAGTCTACAAAGAAGTGCAAGATTAAATATGGAGACCCTACCTAAATGGATAATCACTAGCAAGACAGACATCTAGAACAAATATCCTCCTGAGTTCATCTTTCTTGTGATTTTTATTGTTATATTTTATTATTTTATGTTTATAAAATATTTTTACCTCCAATAGTGATAACTTTTGACCATTAGTCACAAATTTTGCTATGATAAAGAGTTCAGATTTGATACATCCCTGCCTGTGATATGCAAGGAGGGAAATGGGGAAATATTTCTTTATATTCTATTTGACAGGTTCAAATCTTTTGAAACAATGTAGCAAGTAGGCATTTAGAAAAGATATGTAGAGTTAGAGATATAATGAGGAGGAAGCCCCCAAAGAATAACTGTCAACCCTTGATGACCCCAATTTCAGAAGCTTCAATAATATTGCAACTACGAGCAAAGAAAGCTCATTTTTTACTAGCTTCCCTGGAGACAATATCTCCAATCAAAATTGATTACTTTTTCATGCTATATATCATGCAGAATTGCTAACAGGAAATCTACTCTTCACTCATTTCCTTGGCCTACTTCTTGGCAACTCCATTACACTGTACTTAATTTTCGAGTAAATAACATATTAAAAATTAATCAAAGGAAAGAGTAATTTGGAATTTAGAGGTGAAATAAAAGTAAAATGATACAGCCTAAGTTATCAGAGATTCTACCCTGGTAGAGACTTAAATTTTAGGCCCTGGAGGGAGGGAAGAATAAAAAGAGTTCTCCTTCAGGCATTTAAAATTTCAAAATAAATGGCCCATCAGTTGAAATTCTGGAGTTCAAAGCAGTATTTCCTTAGCGGATTGAAGAGAATATTTTCCAACAGTTCTGCCCCTAACATTCATAGAATGGTATGGAACAAATGTACAAATATATATATATATACATACACACACACATATACCTAATATAGAATATAATATAAGTAAAATATGTCCTTGTATCGACTTTACAGATATATATTCAAAATAACTCAACGTCTAAACTTATAAATAAAATTCTCAAAGTCTTCTGTAGGTCACACAAAGATAGCTTGGACTTAGCCCCCAGCTTTACTGCTGCTTCTCTTTTTCTTCACGTACTGCATTCAGCACTGCAAGGGGCTTCAGATGGATTTGTATGGGTACCACAGCCCATTAATCAAAGTTTTCATACTCCACAAATAGCTGCCTCCTCTTTGGCATAGTGATGTGCTTGATAACTTTCTTTCTTTGGGGAAGTGGGCTGTGGATTCCTTGGGCAGGGAATGCTTGGGTCCTGTAAAAGTCTAGAAGCAGAGGTTATGAGAATGTAGCCATGGTCCTTTGACCTATGAGTTCTTTACCTCATGGGACAGCTACAACCATGGGAAGTCCAGGGAGGAATTATCTATATTAGGACTCAGAGAGGAACAAAGGTGGAGGCATCACATTGCCTGACTTCAAGCTAGCTATAAGGCTATAGTAACCAAAACAGCATGATACTGGTATAAAAACAGACACATAGAACAATGAAACAGAATAGAAAACTCAGACATAAAACCACAAACCTAAAACCATCTGATCTTTGACAAGGCTGATGAGAGCAAGCAATGAGGAAAAGACTCATTCAATAAATGGTACTGGCTAGCCATATGCAGAAGAATGAAACTGGACCCTTACCTTTCACCATATACAAAAATTAACTTGAGATAGATTAAAGATTTAAATGTAAGACCTCAAACTATAAAAATCCCAGAAGAAAACCTAGGAAATATTTTTCTTCACATTAGCCTTGGCAAAGAATTTTTGTCCCCAAAAAGTCCCCAAAAGCAATGACAACAAAACCAAAAATTGACAAGTGCCTCCTAATTAAACTACAGAGCCTCTGTACATAAAAAAAACCTCAACAGAGCAAATAGATAACATAAAGAATGGAAGAAAATATTCTCTAAGTATGCATTTGACAATGATCTAATATCCAGAATCTAGAAGGAACTGAAACGAATCAACAAGCAAAAAACAACCTCATTAAAAAATGGGCAAAGGACATGGACAGACATTTCGCAAAATAAGACATAAAAATGTCCAACAAACATGAATAAATGCTTAACATCACTAATCATCAGAGAAATGCAAATCATAACCACAATTATATAACAACTTATCCCCATCAGAATAGCTATTATTAAAAAGTCAAAAAACAACAGATGCTGGTGAGGCTTCTAAGAAAAGGGACTGCTTATATACCGTGGGAATGTAAATTAGTTCAGCCGCTGTGAAAAACAGTTTGGAGATTTCTCTAGGAACTTAAAGGAAAGCTGCCATTGAACCTAGCAGTCCCATTACTGGGTGTATACCCAAAGGAAAATAGACTATTTTACAAAAAGACAAATCCATTCATATGTTCATAGTTGTGCTATTCACAGTAGCAAAGACATTTGTAATGGTTAATATTGAGTGCCAACTTGATTGGATGGAAGTGTGCAAAGTATTCTTCCTGGGTGTGTGTGTGAGGATACTGCCAAGGAGATTAAATTTGAGTCAGTGGACTGGGAAAGGCAGACCCACCCTTAGTCTGGGTAGGCACCATCTAATCAGCTGCCAGTGTGGCTAGGATAAAAGCAGGCAGAGGAACGTGAAAGGACTAGACTGGCTAAGTCTTCTGGAGTCCATATATATGTCTCTCGTGCTGGATGCCTCCTGCCTTTGAACATTGGACCCCAAGTTCTTTGGCTTTTGGACTGTTGGGACTTACACCAGTGATTTGCCAGGGGATCTTGAGCTTCAGCCACAGACCGAAGGCTGCATTATCCGCTTCCCTACTTTGAGGTTTTGGAACTCAGACTGGCTTCCTGGTTCCTCAGCTTGCAGATGGCCTATTGTGGGACTTCACCTTGTGATTGTGTGTGTGAATTCTCCTAAAAAACTCCCCTTCATATAGATATCTATTCTATTAGTTCTGTCCCTCTAAGAGAACACTGACTAATACAGTACTGTTTTTTAAAAAAGAGATAAATGTTTGTCAGTGACATGTTCTCTGAACAACAGTCTTTCCCAGGGGAAAAATATGAGCCAACTCTATGGCATAGAATACTGTCAAAGGAAGTATGATTTCACCCCAAGCTCTTCATGACCATTGCCTCCCAGATGGCTGTTCTCTGCTGGGGCCTGGGTGCACATGTAATGATTTGAGAGCCCTCACAAAGAAACCTCTACCTCAAATATATTGGTAGTAACTCTAGTTATTGACTTTTCTCCACAATGCTATTTTAAAATGCACATCTTCTTGAGGAGGAAGACATCTTATCATGAAAGCCTTTCCTAACATTGAGTTTATCACTTTATATTTTCCCATTTTCATCTGCTCTTCCCCATGGCACTTCGTAATTTCTTTATGGGGGGCATTGCATAACACTGGAAGGAGCACTACATTTGGAGTCCAGCAAATGTATTTTAAATGTTGGCTTAGTCATTTTCAAAACTTTCTATCCTGGAAAAATTAAATAACTTCTCTAAGCTTCAGTTCTTTATCTATAAAGCATTCACAAACAATCACATGGACTTGATGTGTGAATTTAAAGTGATAATGCTTGAAATATCCATGTGCAATGTCTGTCACAGAGAAACTGCTCAGTAAATTGCTATTCTCATGCATATCTCAGAGATTGCATTTAATACAGTTTCTAAACCACAAGAATCTAAGCTTCTTAAAGTCAAAAGACATCTTTTAATATTTTCTGTATCCTCAGTAGCCAGCACAACGTCTAAAATATAATATAGCATTAAAATCAGGTTATAGGCAGCAAAGGAGCACAGAACAAACTCTTCTCTCTTCTTGTAGCTGGGCCTTATCTCTGGTCTGATAATTGCTTCTCTACTTGGTATAACCTGCAAGTAAAGAGGATCTGGCATGCATTCATTAACCTGATTGTTTATCTTCAGTCAGTCAATTCAATTAAACCAAATTTATTGAGGGCCTACCCTGTGTCAGGCACTGGGAAAACAAAGATAAATAAGACATTTTGTGCTCATAGTCTGGTGGGGAAGAGAAATAATGAAACCAAGGATTGAAGTTCAATTTAAGAGTTATTCCTTAAGATTTATGCTACTCTTCCAGCTTACCTGAGTTTACCTTTCTCATTTGGTACCCTCTATTCATTCATTATCAATGTTTTTGATGAATACTCTGTATTTCATTTACCTCTGGCTAGGTATATTGTATTCCCAAACTCTCAATGCCAATCCCAATATAATTATGTTTTTGTACTGTTAAAAATCTCAAAACATATTTTCAGAATCTTTATCTCATTTTAATAACTCCAAAATGTGAAAAAGTATAACTATATTTTTATGTTAAAGGTGATGAAACTGGAGACTTGTAGAGTTTATGTGAACTGCTCAAAGTCACAAAACTGAAGAGATAATAGATTTGACTCTCAAGCTTAAATCTTTGTAAACAGATTTTCTTGTTATTATAATTTTTTGGAACTCTGCCATTAGGTTTTTGTTGCATTGCATTTTTACTTTTCACATTCTAACAGAATAATATTTAACAAAAGATACAAGGAGAGACTTTGAGAGAGCCCAATAAATACCCACTTCTGTGCTCAAGTTCTGAGCCAACTGAAAACTAACAGTGATATTGAAGAATGTGACTTGGACCTAGATCCGATTTGACTTATTTGCATTGAAGAAAATAATTAATAAGGCAATGACTTATTCACTACTAAAATACTCTTCCAATGAGTAGCTCTCTAATAAAACTCTCAGCTTGTAGGAGGAGAGGTCTTGATTCCTACAAGCAGGTCTGTTCCCAAAAAAAGAAGGGGAGAAAATGGTATAGACTGGTATGCAAAGTATCTATTTTCAAACATAACAATCAGCTAAGTTACTTATCTTCTCAGATATTATGATTAGAATATTGGTTTAAAAAGTGCAGCCTTGTTACATAAGTAAAAGTCCCTTTACATAGAAGAAGCAACAGGAATTGGAAGGAAATATTCCCCAATAATATTATTAAGGTTTTGTTCTTTCAATCCAGCATTGGTAGACTTAAGCCAATTGCCTACCAGATGAATGGTTATCCCCTTTGTCGGAGAAGATAAGCTGCCTATTTTGATAGCACTGCTGAGTTTAACTTCTTAATATTAACTATTTAAATTATTTTCATTGAGGTTCTGTTGGTAACTACAGATTCTTGCACTGAAAACCTCCAAAATTTGTCAGAATAGTATATTTATAAAATGAATTTAAAGGTTGTTCTATATCCAGAGCTGACACATTTACTCCGATCTTTAGTGTTGGTTTATTTTAATTGACACATTGTAATTGTATATATCTACGAGATACAATTTGATGTTTTGATGCATACCTATGTTAGATAATAATACAACCAGGGTAATTAGTATAACAATCACCTCAGGCATTTATCATTTATTTAAGGTGAAAACATTTTAAATCCTCTCTTCTAACAATTTTGAAAAATACAATATTTTATTGTTAACTATATTCAGTCTATTGTGCAATAGAACATCAGAATATTTTATGCTATTAAATTATAACTTGAACCCATTGAACAACCTCTCTCAATCCTCTTCTTCTCACTTCAGTCCTCAGTTTCTGCTTTGATAATATCAACTTAAAAAAATTAGGTTCCACATATGGGTGTAATCATGTGGTATTTACCTTATTATGTCTGCCTTAATTCGTTTAACATAATGTCCTTCCGTTTCATCCATCCTGGCACAAATGACAATAATTCATTCTTTTTATGGCTGAATGGTATTCCATTGTGTGTATATTCTTAGTCATTGTTTGATACTTAGCTTAATTCCATATCTTGGCTATTGTATATAGTTCTGCAATAAACATGGAGGTTGATATATGTTTTTGACAAACTTATTTTATTTTCTTTGGATGTATACCCAGGAATGGGATTGCTGGTTCATATGGTAGTTCTATATTTAATTTTTTGAGGAGATTTTATACAATTTTCCATAATGGCTATAGTAGTTTAGAATCCTACCAGCAGCTCACCAACACTTGTTTTCTTTTGTCTTTTTGATTTTCTGCACAGCCTCACCAACACTTGTTTTCTTTTGTCTTTTTGATAATAGCCATTTTAACTAGAATAGTGATATATCATTGTGGTTTTGATTTGCATTTCCCTGATGATTAGTGATGTTGACCATTTTTTATATACCTGGTGGCCATTTGTGCGTCTTCTTTTCAGAAATGTCTATTAAAGTTTTTATTTTTAAATCTGATTTTTTTGTTTGTTGTTGTTTTGCTATTAAGTCGTCTGATTTTCTGATATATTTTAGATAGTAACCCCTTGTCAGATGTATGGTTGCAAATATTTTCTCCCATTTTTAGGTTGTCTCTTCATTCTGTTAATAGTTTAGTTTGCTGTGCAGAAGCTTTTTAATTTGATGTAATCCCATTTGTTGATTTTTGCTTTTGTTTCCTGTGCTTTTAAGTTCTTAAAAAAATGCTTGTCTAGGGCCAGGTGCAGTGGCTCACTCCTGTAATCTCAGCACTTTGGGAGGCCGAGACGGGCAGACCACGAGGTCAGGAGATCGAGACCATCCTGGCTAACACGGTGAAACCGTCTCTACTAAAAATACAAAAAAATTAGTGGGGTGTGGTGGCAGGTGCCTGTAGCTGACATTGCATCACTGCACTCTAGCCTGGACGAAAAAGCAAGACTCCATCTCAAACAAACAAATAAACTTGTCCAGTCAAATGTCCTGAAGCATTTCCCCTATGTTTTCTTCTAATAATTTCATAGTTTCAAGTTTTACATTTACGTCTTTAATCCATTTGGCATTGATTTTTGTGTATGGTAAAAGATAGTGGTCCTGTGTCCGGAATTCATGGGTTCTTGGTCTCGTTGACTTCAAGAATGAAGACGCGGACCCTCGTGGTGAGTGTTACAGTTCTTAATGGTGATGTGTCCAGAGTTTGTTCCTTCAGATGTTCACATGTGTCCAGCGTTTCTTCCTTCTGGTGGGTTTGTGGTCTCCCTGCCTTCAGGAGTGAAGCTGCAGACCTTCGTGGTGAGTGTTACAGCTCATAAAGGCAGCACGGACCCAAAGAGTGAGCAGCAGCAAGATTTATTGTGAAGAGCAAAAGAACAAAGCTTCCACAGTGTGAAAGGGGACCTGAGGAGGTTCCTGCTGACGGCGCATGCAACCTGCTTTTATTCCCTTATCTGGCCCCACTCACATCCTGCAGATTGGTCCATTTTACAGAAAGCTGATTGGTCCATTTTACAGAGAGCTGATTGGTCAGTTTTACAGAGAGCTGATTGGTCTGTTTTGACAGAGTGCTGATTGGTGCATCTACAATCCTTTAGCTAGACACAAAAGTTCTCCAAGTCCCCACCCAATTAGCTAGACACAGAGTGCTGATTGGTGTGTTTACAAACCTTTAGCCAGACACAGCATGCTGATTGGTGCATTTATAATCCTTTAGCTAGATGGAAAAGTTCTCCAAGTCCCCAGGTTTCCCAGAAGCCTAGCTGGCTTCATCTCTCACTGGCACTTGCCAGGGGACTTTGCAGCACCTAGCCTGGCACTCCAGCAGCCCAGAGGGAGCTTGTCCCAGACAACCAAGAGGAAAAGAGGGGAAGTGAGAAAGAGACGCAGACCCGCCATCGTGGCCAACAACCCCACGAAGAGGGAATGGCGGTCCATGCACTGGACCCAGCCTCTGATCAAGCCCAGCAGGTGCTGGCCAGCTGCACCAAGTGCGGGGCCTGCTGAGCCGGCACCCACCCTGAACACGTGCTGGCCCCTGAGCGCGGCACCCAGCCCCAGCTCCTGCCAGCGCTTCTCCCTCCACACCTCCCCTAGAGCAGAGGGAGTTGGCTCTGGCCTCAGCCAGCACCAGAGAGGGGCCCCCACAGCACAGCAGCAGGCTGAAGGGCTCCTGGAGTGTGGCCAGAGTGGATGCCCAGGCCGAGGAGGCGCCAAGAGGGAGCCAGGGCTGCTAGCATGTTGTCACCTCTCAGTCCAGTTTTATTCTTCTGCGTGTGAATATCAGATTTCCCCAGTGTCATTTATTGAAGAGATTGTCGTTTCCCCATTGTGTGTTCTTGGCATCTTTGCCAAAATTTAGTTGGCTGTAGGTGGATAAATTTGCTTCTGAGCTATCTATTCTGCTCCATTGACCTATGGGTCTGTTTTTATGCCTGAACCATGCTGTGTTTGGGCTAGTGATGCTTTGTAGTCAAGTAGTGAAGTCAAGTAGTGTGATTCCTCCATCTTTTTCTATTTGCTCAAAGTTGCTTTAGATATTTGATACATTTTGTGGTGTCATATAAATTTTTGGATTTTTTTCTATTTATGTAAAGAATATCATTGGTATTTTAACAGAGATAGCATTAAATGTATACGTTGCTTTGGGAAGCATTAGTATGTTGAAAACTTTAATTATTGTAATCCATGAACACACGATATCATTTCATTTATTTGTGGCCTTTTTAATTTCTTTCATCAAAATTTGGTAGTTTTCAGTGTGGAGATCTTTCACCTCCTTAGTTAAGTTTAATTCTAGGTTTTTTTTTTTTTTTTTTTTTAGATATTGTAAATTAAATTATTATTCTGATTTCTTTTCCAGATAGTTCACTATTTGTGAATTAAAATGCTACTGATTTTTTATGTTCATTTTATTTTCTGCAACTTTACTGCATTTATTAGTTTCAATAATTTGTTCATGAAGTTATTATGGCTTTGTATAGTTAAGATCATGTTTTCCACAAACAGGGAAAATCTGATCTCTTCCTTTCTAATTTGGAAGATTTTTATTTCTTTCTCTTGCTTACTTTAACTGGCTAGAACTTCCAGTATTTTATTGATTAGAAGTGGTGAAAATGAGCATCCTTGTTTTGTTCATAACCTTGCAGGAAAATCTTCCTGCCCTCCTCCATTTGATATGATGTTAGCTGTGGATTTGTCATATACAACCTTTATTGTGTTGAGGTATAGACATTCTATACCTAATTTGTTGAAAGTTTTTAATTTTGAAAGGATGTGAATTTTATTAATTTCATTTTCTGCATCTATTAAAACAATCATGTTTTATTGCCATTCTTTATTTTAATGTAATATATCATATTTATTGATTTGCGTAAGTTAAACCATCCTTGCATCTCTGGGATGAATCCCACTATTATCATAATGGATAGTATTTTTTATGTATTGTTAAATTGAGTTTGCTAGTATCTCCTGAGAATTTTTGCATCTATATTCAGTAGGGATACTGGCCGTTAGTTTTCTTGTGTGTGTGTGTTTCTTTGGTTTGGGAATCAGGGTAATGTTGAATTTTATGAGTAATGTTCATAAAATTACTTTGGAAAAAATGTTTTTATCTTTAAATTGCTGAAGTAGTTTGAGGAAAATTGGTATTGGTTCTTTAAATCTTTGATGGAATCCTTCAGTGAAACCATCAGCTTCTGGGCTTTTCTTTGATGGAAACCTTTTTATCTGTGATTTCATTTTCTTACTGATTGTTAGTCTGTTCAAGTTTTCTATTTTTTAATTTAATCTTGGTTGTTGGAATGTGTCCAGAAATTTTTCCATTTTTTCTATATTATCAAATTTGTTATTGTATAATTGTCAATAATAGGCTTTTATAGTCCTTTGTATTTTTGTGGTATCCATTGTAATATCTCTTTTTACATCCCTGATTTATTTACTTGACTTTTTTTATTTTTTATTAGTCTAGCTCGAGGTTTGATTTTGTTTATCTTTTCAACAAACAAACTCTTCATTCCATTGATCTTTCGAATTGCATTATTTTAGTGTGTATTTTGTTTATTTCGGCTCTGAGCTTTATACTTTTCTTTCTTCTACAAATTTTGGGTTTAGTTAATTTTTGTTCTTCTAGTTTCTTGAGTTACATCTTTAGGTTGTTTATTAGAAATCTTTCTTCTTTTTTGATGTAGGCATTTATTGCTATAAACATCTCTCTTAGACTGCTTTTGCTTTGTCCCATACGTTTTGGTATGGTATAGCTTCATTCTCATTTGTCTCAAGGAAATTTATAATTTCCTTTACATTTCTTCATTGACCCATGAGTTGTTTAGAATCATGTTGTTTAATTTCCATTTATTTGTAAAATTTCTGAAGTTTTTCTTGTCATTGATACTGTTTTATACCATTGTGGTCAGAAAATACACTTAATAAAATGCCTATCTTAAAATTTTCAGACTTCTTTTGTGGGCTACCATGTACTCTATCCTGCAGAATGATCCATATGCAGTTGAATAAGATGTGTATTCTGCAACTGTTGGATGAAATGTTCTGCAAGTGTCTGTTAGGTTTATTTTATCTATACTGAAGTTTAAGTATAGTGTTAGTTTGCTGATTTTTTTGTCTGCATGATCTATCCACTCTTTAAAGTGGGCTGTTGGCTGAGTGTGATGGCTCACACTGATAATCTTAGCACTTTGGGAGGCCAAGCCAAGTGGATCTCTTGAGCTCAGGCATTTGGGACTAGCATGAGCAACATGGTGAAACCCTGTCTCTGCAAAAAATATAAAACAAACAAACAGAAAAGCCAGGAATGGTGTTGTGTGCCTCTAGTCCCAGCTACTTGTGGACTGATGCAGGAGGATTGCTTGAACCCGGGAGGTTGAGGCTGCAGTGAGCCAAGATTGCACCACTGCACTCCAGCCTGAGTGACAAAGTGAAACCCTGTCTCAATAAAAATAAATAAATAAATAAAATAAAAATAAAAACTTAATTTAAGAAAAAGTTAAAAAAATAAATTGGGCTGCTGATTTTCCCTACTGTTATTGTATTACAGTTTATCTCCCATTATGTCTAATAATATTTGCTTTATATATCTAAGTGCTCTAAATTTGCTTATAGATGTAATTAACAATTTTATACTCCCTTTTTAAATTTATCTTTATCATTATATGATGAACTTCTTAGTCTCTTTTTATAGTTTTTGACTTAAAATCTATTTTATTTGATGTAAGTTGGCTGTTTACATCTGCTTTTGATTTTCTTTCCATGAAATATTTTTTCCCATCCTTTTACTTTCAGTGTATGCTTGTCTTTAACACTGAGGTAAATCTCTTGTGAGTAGCATATAGTTGGGTCTTAATTTTTATCCATTCAGCTGTTCTATATATTTCAATTGGAGAATGTACTCCATTATGAGGGCCGAAAAGTTTCATGATAAGCTGTCTAGAAGTTGGAGACACTGGGATGCTGGTAGTATGGCTCCATCCAAGTCTTAAACCCTCAAGAACCAGGGAAGCTAATGATGGAACTCTCAGTTTAAGACTAACAGCTTGAGGATTGAGAGATCTGCTGGTGTATTTCCTGGACTCCAGAGGCCAGAAAGCCTGTCATTCTGATATCCAAATGTGAAAAAAAAAAGTTTCCCAGCTCCAGGAGAGAATGTGAGAGAGAGTGGGGGAGGGGGGAGAAAGAGAGAGAGGCAGAGAAAGAATAAGAAAAAGAGAGGCAGAGAGAGAGAGATTTTCCATTACTCTACTTTTTTTTCAATTTATGTACCCAGCATATTGGATGATGCCCACCCACACTGAGAGTGGATCTTCCTCACTTGGTCCACTGACTCACATGACAATCTCCTCTGGAAACACCAGCACAGACACACCCAGAAATAATAATTTGCCTGTTCTCTAGGTAGTCTTTAATTCAGTGCAGTTGACATTTAAAATTAAACATTATAAGGATAGGGTGGTGTAAATGTATTTTGCTTGCAGCTCTTTTCTTTTACTACATAATTTAAAACACAGCTACATGCAGCAACAAATATAAAAATGTGTTAATCAAAAGATGCAATTTGTTTGACAATAATAGCACAAAAATGAGGGGCAAAGCTACAATGCAAGAAAATTATGTATACTATTGAAATTAAATTTGTGTTAAACTGAACTAAATTGAATTGTTTAAAAGCTAACTGAGACTTCAGGGAAGCCAAAAAGAAAATATTTTTTAAAATATAGTGAAATAAACAAGAAGGTAATCAAAATGATATATCCCCAAAAAGTATATGTTTAATAGGAAAGTAATCAAGAATTCTGAAACAGAGAAACCAAAAGGACATAAGACATATAGGAAACAAATATAAAAAATGGCAGGTGTAAATTATAGCTTATTAGTTATATGACATGAAAATAGTTTAAACACATTCTAATGGAAAGACAGAGACTGACAGAATAGATATAAAATGACTCAAATATATGCTGTCTACAAGTGACACATTTTATATTAAAAGACATAGATAGGTTGAAAGTAAACAAAAGATTTACAGCGCAGACAGTAAGCCAGAGACAGAGAGTCACTACACTGACAAAAGCCAAAATAGAATTTAAGGCAAAAAGTGTTATTAGAAACAAAGAAGGAACTTTTACAATAATAAATAATTGATCCAGCACAGAGACAGCAATTATAATCATTTATGTTTATAACAAGAGAGCTCCAAAATATATAGCATAAGTGAACAGAACTGAAAAGAGAAATAAGCAATTTAAAAATATAGTTGGAGACATCATTACCCTATGTTTAATAAATAAAACAACTAAGAAGATCAACAAGAAAATAAAAGACGACAGTATAAACCACCTAGACCCAACAAACTTCTATAGAAGGTACCACTCAATGAAAGCAAAATGTACTTCCTTCTCAAGTGTTCATGGGCATTTTCTTTTTTTTAATTTTTATTTTCCATAAGTTATTGGAGTACAGATGGTCTTTGTTTACATGAGTAAGTTCTTTAGCAGTGATTTGTGAGATTTTGGTGCACCCATCACACGAGCAGTATACACTGCACCATATTTATAGTATTTTATCCCTTGTCTCCCCTTCCACTCTTCCCCGCAAGTCCCCAAAGTCCATTGTATCATTCTTATGCCTTTGTGTCCTCATAGCTTAGCTCCCACATATCAGTGAGGACATACGATGTTTGGTTTTCCATTCCTGAGTTACTTCACTTAGAGTAATAGTCTCCAATCTCATACAGGTCACTTCAAATGCTGTTAACTCATTCCTTTTTTTTTTTTTTTTTTTTTGAGACAGAGTCTCACTCTGTCGCCCAGGCTGGAGTGCAGTGGCGCTAACTTGGCTCACTGCAAGCTCCGCCTCCCGGGTTCACGCCATTCTCCTGCCTCAGCCTCTCAAGTAGCTGAGACTACAGGCACCCGCTGCCGCGCCCGGCTCATTTTTTGTATTTTTAATAGAGACGGGGTTTCACCATGTTAGCCAGGATGGTCTCGATCTCCTGACCTCATGATC
Organism: Pan paniscus; assembly: GCF_029289425.2. NCBI lineage: Eukaryota > Metazoa > Chordata > Mammalia > Primates > Hominidae > Pan > Pan paniscus. Next base: position 41,267,332 of record NC_073258.2, on the reverse strand, counting down.
CGCCTGCCTCGGCCTCCCAAAGTGCTGGAATTACAGGCATGAGCCACCGCGCCTGGCCACTCATTCCTTTTTATGGCTGCATACTATTCCATTGTATATATATACCACGGTTTCTTTATCCACTTGTTGATTGATTGGGATTTGGGTTGGTTACACAATTTTGCAATTGTGAATGGTGCTGCTATAAACATGCATTTGCAAGTGACTTTTTTGAATAATGACTTCTTTTCCTCTGGATAGATGCCCAGTAGTGGGATTGCTGGATCAAATGGTAGCTTTACTTTTAGTTCTTTAAGGAATCTCTACACTGTTTTCCATAGTGGCTGTAGTAGTTTGCATTTCCACCAGCAATGTAGAAGTGTTCCTTGTTCACCACATCCATGCCAACATCTACTGTTTTTTGATTTTTTGATTATGGCTAATCTTGCAGGCATAAGGTAGTATCATATTGTGGTTTTGATTTGCATTTCCCTGATTATTAGTGATGTTGAGCATTTTTTTCACGTTTGTTGGCCATTTGTATATCTTCTTTAGAGAATTGTCTATTCATGCCCTTAGCCCACTTTTTGATGGGATTGTTTTTTTTTTTTCTTACTGATTTGTTTGAGTTCATTGTAGATTCTGGATATTAGTCCTTTGTCAGATGTACAGATTTTGAACATTTTCTCCCACTCTGTGGGTTGTCTGTTTACTTTGCCAACTTTTCCTTTTGCCGTACAAGAACTCTTTAGTTTAATTAGATCCCAGCTATTTATTTATTTTTATTTTTATTTTATTTATTTATTTTTTTAGATGGAGTCTCGCTCTGTCACCCAGGCTGGAGTGCAGTGGCTCAATCTCGGCTCACTGCAAGCTCCACCTCCTGGTTAATGCCATTCTCCTGCCTTAGTCTCCTGAGTAGCTGGGACTACAGGTGCCCGCCACCAAGCCCGGCTATTTTTTATTTTTATTTTTATTTTTAGTAGAGATGGGGTTTCACCCTGTTAGCCAGGATGGTCTTGATATCCTGACCTTGTGGTCTGCCTGCCTCAGCCTCGCAAAGTGCTGGGATTACAGGCGTGAGCCACTGCACCCGGCCTTATCTTTGTTTTTATTGCATTTGCTTTTGTGTTCTTGGTCATGAGATCCTTGCATAAGCTAGTGTCTAGAAGGGTTTTTCCAATGTTATCTTCTAGAATTTTCATAGTTTCAGGTTTTAGATTTAAGTTCTTAATCCATCTTGAGTTGATTTTTATATAAAGTGAAAGATAAGGATCCAGTTTCATTCTCCTACATGTGGCTAGCCAATTGTCCCAGCACCATTTGTTGAAAAGGGTGTCCTTTCTCCACTTTATGTTTTTGTTTGCTTTGTCGAGGATCAGTGGGCTGTAAGTATTTGGGTTTATTTCTGGGTTCTCTATTCTGTTCCATTGATTCTTGTGCCTATTTTTACACCAGTACCATACTGTTTTGGTGACTATGGCCTTATAGTGTAGTTTGAAATCAGATAGTGTGATGCCTCCAGATTTGTTCTTTTTGCTTAGTCTTGCATCGGCTATGCAGGCATTTTTTTTTGGTTCCATATGAATTTAAAATTTTTTTTTCTAGTACTGTGAAGAATGATGGTGGTATTTTGATGGGGATTGCATTGAATTTGTACATTGATTTTGGCAGTATGGTCATTTTCACAATATTGATTCTATGCATCCATGAGCATGAAATGTGTTTCCATTTGTACTTGTTGTTTATGATTTCTTTCACCAGTGTTTTGTAGTTTTCCTTGTAGAGGTCTTTCACCTCCTTGATTAGGTATAGTCCTAAGTATTTTAATTTTTTTGCAGCTATTGTAAAAGGGGTTGAGTTCTTGATTTGATTCTCTGCTTGATCGCTGTTGGTGTATAGAAGAGCTACTGATTTGTGTAATTAATATTGTATCTGGAAATTTTGCTGACTTCTTTTATCAGTTCTACAAGCTTTCTGGAGGAGTCCTTAGGGTTTTCAAGTTAAATGATCATATCATCAGCAAACAGTGACAGTTTGGCTTTCTCTTTACTGATTTAGTTTCTTTCTGTTGTCTGATTGCTCTGGCTAGGACTTCCAGTACTGTGTTGAAGAGGAGTGGTGAGAGTGGGCATCCATGCATCCATGTCTTATTCCAATTCTCAGAGGTAATGCTTCCAACTCTTCCCATTCAGTATTATGTTGGCCGTGGTTTTGTCATGGACATTGTCAAGATGGACTATATGTTAGAACATAAAGTAAGCCTCCATACATTTAATAACTATTGAAGTACTCCTGATGGTTAATACTGAGTGTCAACTTGATTGGATTGAAGGATGCAAGGTATTGTTTCTGGGTTTGTCTGTGAGGGTGTTGCCAAAGGAGATTAACATTTGAGTCAGTGGACTGGGAAAGGCAGAGGCATCCTTAATCTGGGTGGGCACAATCTAATCAGCTGCCATCATGGCCAGAATAAAAAGCAGGCAGAAGAAAATGAAGAGACTAGACTGGCTTAGCCTGCCAGCCTACATCTTTCTCCTGTGCTGGATGTTTCCTACCCCCGAACTTCGGACTCCAAGTACTTCAGCTTTGGAACTCAAACTGGCTTCCTTGCTCCTCAGCTTGCACATGACCTACTGTGGGGACCTTGTGATCATGTGAGTTAATGCTCCTTAATAAACTCCCTTTTATATATACATCTATCCTATAAATTCTGTCCCTCTAGAGAACCCTAATACAATATTTAACGATTTTAATAATGTGTTCTGTGACCATAGTGGAATTAAATTTAGAAATTTATAGAAATAAGAGAATGAAATCTAGGAAATTCACAAGTATGTAAAAATAAACAACACTTAGTATTTAATAATGCTTTAGTTGTTGCAACTTTTTAACAACTAAGTCATCAAGAAGAAAATCACAAAGAAAATTAAAAGTTACTTTGAGATGAATCCAAATTATAATATAATATACAAAACTTATGTAGCTAAAATTGTGTCAAAAATAAATATATTGCTATAAATACCTATATTAGAAGAGTAGGAAGATTTCAAATCAATAACCTAAACTTCTGTATTAAGAAACTGAAGATATAAGAGAATACTAACCATAGAACAAGCAAAACTAAGAAAAAAATAAAAACAAGAGCAAAACTAAATAACAAAGATAAGAGAAAAAAATAAAATAATCAATGAAGCCAAATATTTGTTATTCAAAAATATTAACAAAATCAGCAAACCTTATGCTACATGTACCAAGAAAAGAGAGAGAACTAAAATTACTAAAACCGAGAATGGAAAGGGGCATATCAGTATAGGACATAGAGAAGAAAAAATTATTTAAAAAGACTTTTATGCCAAAAAATTAGATAATGTAGATGAAACAAAAGTTCTTAGAAACAAGCACCATAAACTGACTGAACGAGAAATATAAATCTAAATAAACTTATGAAAGTATAAAAGTTAAATTAGTAAGCTAAATACTTCCCACAAATCAAATTCTGTGGCTTTACTTTTTAATTTTACCAAATATTTAAAAAAAGAACTATAACAGTCTCTCAAAAACTCTTACAAATACTAGAACATTTTCAAATTCATCGTAGGGCCAGTATTAACTTGATATTAAAACCAGACAAAGACATCACAAGAAAAATAAACTTTAGACTAAAATCTCCTATGAACATGGACAAAAATTTCCTCAATCCTAACTAATCAAATTCACAATATGTAAAAATGATTATATGTCAACCAGGAAAGTTATCCTTTGTTCCTGACAGTATAACATGATTTATCCCTGAAATCCAAAATTGATTTAAATTATAAAAGCCAATCAGTGTAAGAAATCATCATATTAATAGAAAAAGGACGAAAACTAGACAGTCATCTCAATAGTTGCAGAAAAAGCATTTGACAAAATCAAACACCTTTTCATAATTAAAAACAAAAACTCAACCGGCTATGATAAGTCCACATCTAATATCGTATTTCATGGTCAAAGACTAAATGCTTTTTCCTCCTTTCAGCTTGTAAATCTCTTTAGTTCCACTGTTCTTGCACCATTATTGAGTTGTGTGGGGGCTTTACTAAATCTGTGTATCCATATTTTCAAGAGAAGAGAGGTGAGAAGGTGTGTTCCATCCTTATGCCCCTGGGAGTGTTTCTATTGCTTCCTGCTATGAAATTCTTTAGGCCTAAGAAACTTGCATGATAAAGATGATTTTTTTCCTCATATCAATTAAAAAATGTAGAGCTGTCTTAAAATAACCCCAAAACAAAATTAAACTATAGAAAACTCCATGTATAACCCTGAATGTGGAATTAAATTTGTGTTTTCTGAGCTGGTTCTACCTCTCTTGGACAACCGTTAAAGTTTAAACCTGTAGTTTTGCAAAAACTCTGTATCTTTTGTAGAGCACTCTGTACTCAGCTGCCTTGCTTGTTAACAGTGGGAAGACCTACTTTAGTATTTATGTCTTAAAGTCCTCTTTCCATAAAGATAATTTCCATGATGATCAAAATTATTTTCTTTCAGTCATATCTGCTTACAAAAACGTTAACATCTACAGTTCAAAGCCTAGCAGATTCAACTTGGAATTGTATTAAAAACAAAAACAAAGTATACCTTTGTTCTAACCTGCAGTATATGGTTAAGCCTGGTAGATCCCTTGCAGCTGGCGTATTTTGAGGCCTCACATCATAGCTGAATTTACTGAACCCTGCAGTCTGTACCTTTTCTGGCCCTCAATTTTGATGAAGGCCTCAGCGTCTGAATTTGCTGACATCCACGTGCCTTTGTTAAAGTTCTGCAGTTTTGCTAAGAACTGTATACCACTTGTGTAAGGCTTAGTGCTGTTACAACTACGCTTTATAGAAATGGTCACTTGACATTTGACAAAGCTGTTACATGCTACAATGACTGACAAAGATAAAAATCCTTCTGGCTTACACCTAAATCCTGAAGCTGTCTACCCAGGTTTCAACAGTTACAAGCCAGGTGTGGCTAATTATATTTTCTGAACATAGTTTTAAGAATATCTTTCACCTCACATACTCTTCTACATTCTGATTTTGCCTTTTTTTTTTTTTTCATGTAGAAGTAGAGACTAATTCCCTCCCCCTTTGAATCTGGGCAGTCCCAGTGACTTGCTTAACACATAAAATATGGCAGTGGTAGGATCTTGGATTTCTGAAGCTGTATTGTGAGAAGTCTTGCAGCATCCACCTGGATCTCTTAAAATAATCTTTTTGGAAGCCAGCCATCAACTAAAAAGTATAGCTAATTTGAGACCATCATATTGTGTTATGTTCAAGCCACACGGAGAAGACATAGAATATCAGACACTATGTCTGAGAGAGAAAGGCAAAGAAGCATGGAGGTACCAGGAATGTGTGTGAGGATACCACCTTGGAAGTGAAAATTCCAGACCCCACTGCCCCAGGTGATGCCACAAAGACACACTGTCTAAAATTTTTGGATAGTTTCTGTTTGTAGTAATAGATAACCAGAGCATGGGTGTACAGATATAAAAACTGCCATCAATCTTAGAGTATTATTTATCTCTCCAACTGGAGGTTACCTGTTGAGGTTTCTAAATACGTTGCTCAATACACCAGATGTTGTTTTGAGTTCAACTTTTGCCCCTCCTGCTATACTAGGCTTCCTCCCCCAAGGAAAATGCCTGGTACGCTGAAACTTACAGCATGGTGGAGGGTACACATTCTCTGCCATACAGTATTTCATCAAAAGAAGTATAGGCATTGATTACAAATAAATGTTACTTTCTTGTTCCAGATTTAATTCAGACAAGTTACTCTTCTTATTTTATTTACTTAGAGACAGGATCTTTCTCTGTCCCCCAGCCTGGAGTGCCGTGACATGATCCTAGCTCACTGAATCCTTGAACTCCTGGGCTCAAGCGATCCTCCTGCTTCAGCCTCCCAAGTAGTTAGGATAACGGGCATGAGTCATGGTGTACCATCTAGACAAGTCACTCTTTATCGTGGACAAAAATGAGTGAAGGTGGAGGAAGGAGGTATATGAAAAATTTCTGAACCTTCAGCTCAATTTTGCTGTGAGTCTAAAACTGCTCTAAAAAATAAAGTCTGTGTTTTTTTTTAAAAGCCTACCAATGAATAAAAATATAGACAGGAGAGATCAAGAGCGTTAAATACTACAAAAATAGATGGTCCACAAAAAATAAGAAAGGGATGCAGTCATTTATCCACCTCCACCTCTCGCCAACAATCAGAATGAATAAGTCAAATAACTTTCTGGACAATGCAGTCTGAGAAAGGAAAAGATAATGACACCTAAATAACATAAAGTTCTGTCTTCATTCCATTACAATCAGTATGTTAATTAACACTAATTTGGCTGCAATTTAGTGATAGCCACTTAAGCTAGCTCAAGAATTGGTTATGAGGATCAAAGCAGGAATATAGCTGGGCCTCAGGACATAGCTTATGCTCTTATCTCTGCCCCTCCATGTATGTTATCTTCTTTCTCATTTTTCAAGCAGATCTACTTTTTCTCTTTCACAAACTATATGGCAGAGAAAAAAATTCCTTTTTTTTTTTTTCCAGTTCCAAATTCCTGAGGCAGCTATGGGAACACAGAGCCCAGTGCTTCTTTCTGGACTGGAGTATGGTGTGGGAATATGGCCATATTACACGAGTGCTAGGAAATGACTACCTTAAAATCAAGCAACATTTCCAAGATAGTACCTTAGAAATATTAATAAGTAATCAAGCATGCATGTATTACAATCATCAAAGGTTTTGTGATAGGATGCTCTGTATTGAAAGCTCGCTTAGGAATCCAGGACGACTCATGTGTCAAGTAGAAGAGACCACAGTGAAAATTGTAGAAAATTAGTAGAGGCATTTGGAGAAAAATATGGATTTACAAGAGTATTTTGCCTACTTCCAAGATGCTATCTGAGGACAAGAAATAGGGAACACATTTTCTGGAAGATGTGGCCCGCATAACCTGCCAGATGCTAAAATGCGTATACAATTTGTATACTCTATCTTCCTTGGGCAGCAGGGAAGTAGTTTGAATTACCAAGCCAAATCACCTTGAAATCTTGATTAGGTGTCTATGGAAACATTCAAACAATATGATTGATATAACTGCAATAGGTGTCTTCTGCTAACTGAATTGGAAATCATACAGCCTGTTCAATATATCAGATAGTGCTCAGCTTGCAGTATGCCTCATGAAATATGTCAGGAAACCAACTAACTAGGAAAATTGACCAAAAAATAATTACTTAGTATGTTTCAAATGTTTCATGTATGACTCTAATGATATCTCTGAAGAAAATGTCCCATGGCATATATGTACTTCTTCATAGTAGATAAAGTAAGTCGGAGTCCTTAATATGGGTGTAATAAATACTCTCATTGATTGAAACCTAAGAAATGTTCAACAGCTGTAAATACTCTTGGCAGGATTTAAAGCCGTACATTCCTTAGAATGATAGGAAACATATGCATTGTTAAGATACTTAACGCATAGAATCAACAGAATCTGGAAATATTAGCACAGTATTAAATGTCGTTTTAATTTCTTAGGGTTGGCATAAGAAAGTATCATAAACTGAGTGGCTAAAACAATAGAGGTTCATTCTCTCACAGTTGTAGACGATAGAAGCTCAATATCAAGATGTTGGCAGGGCCTTGCTCCCTTTGAAGTCTCTAGGGGAGAATCTTTCCTTGTTTCTTCTACCTCCAAATATTTTTTGGCATGTGGCAGTATAACTTTAATCTCTGCTTCCATTTTCACACATCCATCTTTCCTCTATGTCTCTGTGTCTCCATGTCTCATCTTCATATGGCACTTACCTCACTGTGTCTCTGTTTTCTCTTCTTATAAAAACAGCAGTTCTTATACTGGATTAGAGCCCAATCTAGTCTAACATGAACTCATCTTAATTTGATTACATCTACAAAGTACATATTTTCAAATAAGGTCACACTCATAGATAATGGCTATTACAATTCCATATATCTAAAAAGGGGACACAATTCAATGCACCATAGATGTTTCCGTTATATGTTAAATTGCCAACTGATACACTGCTAAATTCTTAAATTGATAATTTTCAAGAAATCCAGTATTTGATCTTGCTTGCTGCTTTTGAACAGGGGATCAGGTATATACACAGATTTCACGTTCTTTTCAAAGGAACTAGACTAAAAGTCCTTTTCGCTTTAGTGAAAAATAGATAATTTAATGTTTTTAAATCCAAGAATTAACACTATTTATATAGGTAACTATAAAAGATAAAAGCAATTGAATAATAGCCCCTCACTATAATGAAAGCCAGAGCAAGTACCACTATTTTGGTATACTCAAAACATACTGAGTCAAAAGAATACTGCATTAAGAAAGATTTAATGGGCCATGAGAACATAAAAGTAATGTATTTTTTTATACTCCATTTGAGCATTCTTAGAAGAAAAGCTCTTCATGCTTGGTGAGTAGTTTATGGGTCTTAGAGGCCCCTGTAAATGTTTGTGTTGATTTCTGTACTTTTGGAGGTAGCTACTTTCATTAGAAAAGGAGCTTGGTTTTTGGGTGACAGATACTGTGACATAAAATCAGTTTTTCTTCCCGTTTAAAAATGTACTTCATATTGCAGCCAAACTTTTAAAAGAAATATTACCATATAAAAACACTGCATTGCTACATGTGTTTATTCATTCGATAAGTATTTATAGACTCCCTAAATGTGCCAAAATTTTTGCTAAAAATTAAGTGTGGTAATATATTTTAAAGTGCTGCAGTAAAATGAATATTTAACTGTGTCTTAAAAACCTTGCTTCAAACATAGTGTTACGCTTGGGAACTTGAGATTTGGAGGAACAGGGACCTAGATATGAGTTCTTGCTCTACAATTTGCTGGTTATCTGAAATTATGTAACTTCTGTAAATTTCGGTTTGATCAATTGAAAAGTGAAAATAACAGCCTCATCCTTATTTAATAGAATTGTCTTTAAATAACATTCACATGTAAAAGCATTTTGCAAAATAACCAGGTGCATTCCATATTTGTTAACTACTGTTATTCCTGTTTACTTTTATTATATTAATAATTATCAAAATTAGTGTTCAAAGAACATACAGATGGTTAAGCCTAATATATACATATGTGTGTACGTATGTATATATGTATGTATAATTTCCTAGGAATACCTAATAATGATGAGAAATGACAAACTCGAAAGACTAAAATAACAGAAAATATATTCTCACAATTCCAAGGAATAGAAGTTTCTGCCATTTCTAAGGTGTGCAGAGTTCTTGAATAGGCAGAATACCAAATGTTCTCAGGCTCAGCAAACATCTGACCTGGTACACTGAAAAGAAAATAAAAGAGTCAATAAAAGGTGTGGAATTAAAGACAGATCAAATCTTTCTTTCACTTGGCAAAACTCAGCTTATTATATCTGTAATTACAATATTAAAAGATGTAGATTAAGACTGTGATAGTATTCTGTTTAATTTAAAATGGAAAAAAGTAGAATATAATGATTTTGAGTAGTGGTTTCCAATGTCTGTATTTGAGAGGAAAATATTTTAAAGCTTACAGGAAATTTATACTCATTTAATTATTGATTTGTGATTTCATGGTTTCTATTAGTACAGTAGGACATATATATATATATAAGTTATATGTAATAGATACACATATGGTATAGGAGCTAATTTTTTGACAAAATTGTGTAAATATGTTATATACAACAGGTGGTTTTGAAATATAAATACTTAGATCTAAAATTTTATTGATAGAAGTATGTAGTGTGTTAAATATGTGGAAAATACTGGCTTAGAACATAGCTTTACAGTTCTATTTTTATATGCTTATATAATTATATATGCATTTATCAACTATTTACTGAATGGATCTATTTGACAGATAGTATCAAAATATAGTAGAACTTTTTTAGGTGTCGAAATATAGTATGAACTTTTTCCTTATTAGAGGCTTTAAGTACATCAGCTTGTGTCATTTTTGATTGCTTTTCTAATTCTGAAAAATTAATATGTGATTTTTATTTTGTTTTTCCTAAAAGCTAATTGATGTGTGTTTAATGCTGATATGGATATTGACAACTGCTTATGAGACAAGCAACCGTCAGTCAAAATAATAAACCAATAACCCAGAAATGAAAATGTCAATAGAAGCACCAAAAAAAAAAAAAAAAAGAAAGAAATATAGTATAAACAGAACAATGTAACTGCTTTCATGGAGTTTACATGCTAATAAGGGAGAAAGCCAAGAGACAAATTTCTGTCTGGCATAAGAAGGTATAATACATCATGAGAATAAAAATAAATAAAAGAATATAAGAAATGATTTATTAAATGATAAAAATTTATAATTTGCACTTTATTAAAATTGAAAAGTTCTGGTCTATTAAAGACACCGTTAAAATGGTTAAAAGACAAGAAAAAGACTGGAAGAAAATATTTGCAAAACATATATAAGAAAACACTTGCAAATTATATCTAATAAAGGATTAACATAGAAAGAACTATTACAACTTAACAACAAAAAAGCACATAGCCTGATGAAAAAGTTGGCAAATAATTTGAATGGACATTTATTTAAAGATAATATACAAATGACCAACAAGGATATGAAAATATACTAAATATAGTTAATCATTAGGAAAATGAAAATCAAAACCACACTGAGGTACTATCTCATACCCATTAGAATGGCTACTGTTTTTTGGAAAAATTACCAAGTGTTGGCTAGCATGTGGAGAAGTTGGAATCCTATCTACTCTTGATGGGAATTTAGAATGTTGTAGCTGTTATAAAAATGTATGGTAGTTTCTCAAAAAATTAAAAATATAAGATTCAGAAATTTCACTCTTGAGTTTACATACAAAAGAACTGAAAGCAGGATTTTGAAGAGATCTTTAGACAACCATGTTCATCACAGCACAATTCTCCATAGCCAAAAGATGACAGCAACCCAAGTGTCTGTCAATAGAAGAATGGATTAACAAAATGTGGATTCATAATTCTATGAATATGAAATGTTACTCAGCCCTAAGAAGGAAGGAAGTTATGACAAATGGTACAATATGGATGGACTTTAAGGGCATTATGCTAAATCAAATAAGCCAGTCATAAATTTATATTCAGAGTAGTCAAAATAATAGAAATGGAAAGTTGAATGCTGGTTGCCAGTGACTGAGAGGAGGAGGATATGAGGAGTTGTTGTTTAATGAGTACAAAGTTTCAGTGTTTGTGTGTATGTGAGAAACTTGTTGTTTTGTTTGTTTGTTTGTTTTGTGAGTCTTGCTGTATCACCCAGGCTGGAGTGCAGTGGCAAGACCTCCGCTCACTGCAACCTCCGCCTCCCAGGTTCAAGCAATGTTCCTGCCTCAGCCTCCCAAGTAGCTGGGACTATGGACACATGCCACCATGCCTGGCTAATTTTTGTATTTTTAGTAGAGACAGGGTTTTGCCATGTGGCCCAGGCTTGCCTCAAACTCCTGACCTCAAATGATTCACCTGCCTCGGCCTCCCAATGTGCTGGGATTACAGGTGTGAGCCACTGCGTCTGGCACAATGTTTCAGTTTTGCAAGATTAAAAAAGTTCTGGAGATTGATTGCATACTGTGGTTATACATAACACTAGTAATCTGTACACTTAAAAATGATTAAGATGGTAAATTTTGTTATAGATTTTTATTGCCTCAATAGATTTGTTTAATTTAATTTTGTTGCCAAATAGATTTAAAAAAGCCCTGAGAATACTAACTGGTGTTGAAGATGTGGAGAACAAGAACTCTGATTCATTTCTGTTAGGAATGATACATGGTATAGCCACTTTGGAGGACAGTTTGGTAGTTTCTTACAAAGCTAAACATAATATTACCATAGAATCCAGCAATTATGCTCCTAGGTACTCATCCACCTGATTTGAAAACTTGTTCACATAAATACTTGTATATAAATATGTATATCAGCTTTATTTATAATTGTCAAAAACTGGAAGCAACCAATATTCCCTTTAAAATATTAATAGATAAACAAACTGTGGAGTATCTATGCAATGAAATCTTATTCAGTCCAAAATAAATATTATTCAGCCATAAAAATGATGACATTCTGTCATTTGCAGCAACATGGGTGGGATTAGAGTTCATTTTGTTAGATGAAATAAGCCAGGCACAGAAAGACAAATATCACATATATTTATTCATGTTGGAATCACAAACAGTGAATCTCACAGAGTAGAGAGTAGGATGGTGATTATCAGAGGGTGAGAAGGGTAGTGGGGATGAGTGATGAAGAGCAGTTGGTTAATGGGTACAAAAATACAGTTAAATAGAAGAAATAAGTTTAAATAACAGGTGAAAGAGAAGAATTAGGATGTTTCCAACACAAAGAAAAGATAAATGTTTGAATTTACAGATATTGCAATCACCCTGATTTGATAATTGCACATTGTATACATGCATCAAAATATTACATGTACCCCCAAAATATGTACAACTATTATATATCAATAAAAATAATCCACTAATTCAGAAAAGTCAAATGAATTTTATATGTATTTTAATGTGTATTACACATTATTGAGTAAAAGGAGATGGTCTGACAAGCTTTATACTATATGATTCCATTTGTGTGACATTTTGAAAAAATTAAACCTGTAGAGGCAGCAAAAAAGATCAGTAGTTTCCAGACTTTTAGAACAGGAGTGCAGGGCTTTGAATAGATGAAACACATGATTTTTAGGGTTCTGAAACTGTTTTGTATGACACCTTAATTGTGGGTACATGAAACTATGCATTTGTCAAAATTCATTGAAATTTTCAGCACAAAGAATTAAACTTATTGTATACATTTTTAACAATTTTATTTCATTTTATTTTTTTCTGGGATACATGATCAGGGCATGCAGGCTTGTTACTTAGGTAAACGTGTGCCATGGTAGTTTGCTGCACCTATCAACCTATCACCTAGGTATTAGGCCCAGCATGCATTAGCTATTTATCCTGATGCTCTCCCTCCCCTAACCCCTCAACACGCTCCAGTGTGTGTTGTTCCCCTCCCTGTGTCCATGTATTCTCATTGTTCAGCTTCCACTTATAAATGAGAACATGCGGTATTTGATTTTTGGTTCCTATGGTAGTTTGCTGAGGATAATGGCTTCCAGCTCCATCCATGTCTCTGCAAAGGATGGGATCTCATTACTTTTTATGGCTGCATAGTATTCCATGGTGTATATGTACCACATTTTTATCCAGTGTACCATTGATGAATATTTGGGTTGATTCTGTGTCTTTGCTATTGTGAATAGTGCTGCAGTGAACATACATGTGCATGTGCCTTTATAATAGAATGATTTATATTTCTTTGGGTGTATACCCAGTAATTGATTGCTGGGTCAAATGGTAATTCTGGTTCTAGGTCTTTGAGGAATCACCACACTGTCTTCAACAATGGTTGAACTAATTTACATTTCCACCAAGTGTAAAGGCATTCCTATTTCTCCACAGCCTTGCCATCATTTGTTGTGTCTTGACTTTTTAATAATCGCCACTCTGACTGGTGGGAGATGGTATCTCATTATGCTTTTGATTTGTATTTCTGTAATGATCAGTAATGTTGAGCCTTTTTAAATATATTAATTGGCTACATAAATGTCTTCTTTTGAGAATTGTCTGTTCATGTCCTTTGCCCACTTTTTAATGGAGCTGTTTGTTTTTTTCTTGTAAATTTGTTTAAGTTCCTTGTAGATTCTGGGTATTAGACCTCTGTCAGATGGATAGATTGCAAAACTTTTCTCCCATTCTGTAGGTTGTCTGTTCACTCTGATGATAGTCAACCTAGTTAATATTCATTCATTAATTATAAGAAATATATCATACTAATGTAAGTTGTCAATAATAGGAGTAATTGGGTTCAGTATATATGGGAATTTTCTGTGCTATCTTCACATTTTTTCTGTAATTATAAGACTATTCTCAAGAATAAAGTTTGTTAAAAACAAACAAACACATGAAAGCATAATTGAGTAAATCAGGATCAGTGATCAGAGAGCCTGGGAGAGCTAGAAGTCGTGGTGTAGCTTCCCTGACATGGTGACTTTTGGGAAAAGAATTATGTAAAGTAAGGATGTGCTCTATGTAGATATATTAGGAAAAGCAATCCAGTTGGAGAGAGCAATAAGAATAAATGTATTGAGGTAAGAATTAGAAACTTACCTTGGATATAGTAACATAGAGATAGTTTATAACCTTCTTAGAACTCTTTAGTAGAGAGGAAGAGATAAAAATCTGATTACAGTTTACTTAAGGTAGGCCAGAAGTAGAAAAGTAGATAAAGCATTTGTAGACAACTCTAAAATTTTGTACCATAGACAGGAACAAGCTTATGGGGTAGTAACTGGAGGGTGATGTGTAGTGAAATGAAGTTTGTTGTTGTTTTTTGTCCTTTGTTTTGGTTTTGATAAGACTGATAATCTTATTGTGGATAATGATTTGATGATAGAGGTGTTCCAGTATGAAGGGAAGATATAAGTTAATATAGGAGAAAGAGAAGAATAAAATATTTCAGAAACAAATTATTTTCATAAAGGAATAGAAGAGGAGCAGCAGCATCCACAGAAACAGGAGGCAGCGCAGAGAGTGCAGATTCAGATGGAAGGAGGTGAGTTAAAGAGTCATGGCAGGCTGGGTGCAGTGACTCATGCCTGTACTCCCAGCACTATGGGAGGCTGAGGCAGGCAGGTCACCTGAGGTCGGGAGTTCAGGACCAGCCTGGCCAACATGGTGAAACCCCATCTCTACTAAAAATAAAAATAAAAATAAAAAAAAATAGCGGGGATGGTGGCAGGCGCCTGTAATCCCAGCTACTTGGGAGGCTGAGGGAGAAGAAACACTTGAACCCAGGAGATGGAGGTTGCAGTGATCCTTGATCGGGCCACTGCATTCCAGCCTGGGCGACACAGTGATACTCTGTCTCAAAAAAAAAAGAGTCATGGCAGCATATGGAACATCTCTTCTCATTGCCCACATTTTCTCTAAAAAATAAGAACCAAGGCGAACAACAAAGAACAGGGAATGTGGGGTTTGGAGGTGGCTTTGGAAGTTTGAGAAGTACATAGAACGTTTTAACTAATTATATTTGCGGTGTAAGAGAATGAATTAATTAAAGAAACAAAGCAAGATTGTCAGGAATCACTACGGGGAAATTTAAAATTTAAGGTAATACATTTGAATGGAGATGGGTAAACATAGTGGTTTTGCACGTGTGCAGTAGCAATGACTCAGGTTTGAAAGACAATTAAAATTTTGTCAGGTTGAGTATGGTTGAGGAAGAAAGTTCTAAGTGGACTTTATGTGCAGGTAGAAGAGGGGCAAGACCGTGAAGCAGTTAATGGACAGAAAATGATTGTAGAGTTTGTTTAAAAGTGTAAAGTTTAAGTATTGTGATTTCAAAGAACTTATAGTAATAGAGTGAAAAAGCAGGAAATGAGAAGGCATGTGAAATACTAACAGGTAGTAATCAGAAAGTGAGATGCTTGAAATTTTGCCATGTAGAGGGTACAATTAGCAATTATTAAGTTACGGTTATTAAAGATATATGATCATAGGTACCATTAGTTAAGATAACATGAAGGACCAGATGATTAGAAATGAGGAACTCAGGACTACAAAGGAATCTTCTTCCTGGATATGAGTTTGGTGGTTGGTTCTTTCTGTGTCATCTTAAAGGCCTTAATCTCTCTAATCCTATCAGGTATAAAATGAGGATAATAATAACACTCATCTCAGAGATATTTTGAGAGTTAAATAATAATCATAATAATTATGATAATTATAACTGAAATTTATTTATTAGACATTAACTTTGTTGTAAGCAATGTATGTGTCATAAATTAATTTTATAAAACTCCATATCACTAACACAGAGTGTTCTCTCACCATATATATGTTACAATTACTACTTGCAAAATATAATCATATTTACAGTCTTAACTAAACAACAACAAAACTTGTTAAACTTTAGGCGACTAGGAAGCCCCTTCCTCCCTATTGCTCTCAGTCCTCTCCCAGTCTTGTTCCTGATAGAATTCCCATACCTATACATTTCTAGTTTGTTGCCTCTGTGACAATGGCTAAAAATGCAGAGCTTTATTTTATTCAGACTTATTTGTGTTAAGTATTAGAGCATCCTCCTGCCTACAGAATGATCTACCCCAGTTTGTAGCCTCCTGGCATTATTGAATCATTTAATATTCCCTGGATTGCAAAGCCACCTATATAATTTGTGGAATCTAGAGCAAAATAAAAATGTTCGAAATACAGAAATATACTCCTATTAAAGATACAAAATATAAAGCTTTTTTCCTTTCTTTGTGACATGTCTTTAATTGCCATGGTATGTCCTATTTGTTATATAACATCATTGTAAGGAAAAAAATAAACTTTTACATTTTAGCATGAATTTTACTGTTTACATTGTGCAATGCCAATTTTAAATGCAAATATAAGAGATTTCAACTCATGGTGAATTACTGATATTGTGCAACTTATACAAAGTAGCTTCTTTCAAATATGTATTGCGCTAATACCAGAATCATGGAAATGCACAAAAGTAACTCACGTGTTATTTCACTTCTTGATTCACGCATATTCCACCAATACACTCTATATTTGCCCTATTGATGAGAAAGTAAGAACTGAACACAGAAGTAACTTTGTGTTGCCCTATTATTTCCTTTTCTTCTACATCGTCATTTTCAAGGTAAGAAAGAGTATGACAGAGTTCCTTTGTTGTTTCTGTTTCTCAGAGTGTCATTGCCTTCTTACTGCATTTAAAACAAGTTCTTTTGATAGCAGAACACATGGCCTCTTGGGACTATTAGTTTACTTAGTGATAGATGCAACACACCTTGTGTTCATTTTGAGTCTCAGTGAACTCCTACACATTGTGAGTCCATCAGAATTCTGTGCATATGGGCCACTGTGAATGCCATGTGAGAACAGGGTGGTGAGGAATAAGAGCAGACATACATTACGCAGATCTCTTCTGTGCATGTGCATACTCGATTGCTCCATCTGACTTCACTTACAAAACACAAACTG